>NC_053028.1:149865618-150165618 GCF_003073215.2 Triticum urartu | reverse complement strand
CAAACACTTAGTATTTTTGCAGTCTTTTCCTGTTACATTTTGATGCCATGTTGTCTTGTTTCTACCAGTAGATCCATGCACATTTTGAGATAGTTCACTAAGAGTGTTTTTAACATGTGGTATTGGTCTATCCATTCATGCCTCTGGTTGTAATTATGGAGTAGTGTAGCATGTCCTTCCAATGCTCTACTTTTGCTAAATATTTTTCCTAGCAGATTGTTAACATGAAGTTCAATTTTGCCATGTGTGTTGCTAGTGATACATGTACCCTATGAAGTTGCTCATTGCATGCTCCGCTTCACATATGTGTCTACTTTCTGTTGGCTACCTTGTGATGCCATGAAATGTTTTGTGGTGTGTGGCATGATCTTGCAAAGTTGCTATCATGAATCTGTTTCTGCCATGCTCTGTTTTTCTTCTAAGTCTGAAATGTATCATATCATTTGCCATGTTTGCATGGATGCTACCATCTTGTCTATGCATTTTTAGTTAACATTCAGTAAGGGAGTTTTGTTCTTCACCTTTAGTATTAGCATGCCATGTATTTGTTTGCCATGATATGTTCCTGTAGCATGTTGTTTGCTAGCTCTAAACATTGCTACATGATGCTGTTATTGACATGTTTAGTATTTTCTCCAAGTCTGTGAAGCTGATATCATTTGCATCTTTGCCATGCTATTTCAAGCTTGTTCTAGCAGGAGATCAGTGTTCATGATTTTTAGAGCTTCACCTGTACTTTATAGCCATGTGCTTTGTTGCTATGTTGGAGTGTTGTAGAATAGTTTAATGATGCATCTTAAGTGCTATGATGTTGCTAAGCGCAGATTTGCATCGTTCTTATTTTGCTTGTCATTTGCCAACCATGCACCCGTTTCCGGTGATCCTTATATCGATTATGACCGAAATCACCCCATATTTCTAGCGGCATGGTTGGTTTCCCAAGTTGATGACTTGATCATCCTTTCCCTTCCGGAGTATCCATATGCATTGCACATCATACCTTGCATCCCATGCCATGTCTTGCATCATGTTACTTGTGAATTACATCGTGATTGATAGTTGTTTCCGTTGCTTGTATTCTTGCTTTGGGTAGAGCCGGGAGACGATTAAGTGAACGAGGAACCTGTTGAGTACGTTTATGAGGAGCAAGCTTTCGACAACTCTAAGAGCTCTGCCGACAAGATGATCATTACCCTCGATATCACTTCTATCTTTGCTTGCTAGTTGTTCATTCTATCGCTATGTCGCGCTACCTACCACCTATTTATCATGCCTCCCATATTTCCATGTCAAGCCTATAACCCACCTTCCTAGCAAACCGTTGTTTGGCTAACTTACCGCTTTTGCTCAGCCCCTCTTATAGCGTTGCTAGTTGCAGGTGCAGAGCAGGTTGTTTCATGTTGGAACATGGATATGTTGGGATATCACAATATCTCTTATTTAATTAATGCATCTATATACTTGGCAAAGGGTGGAAGGCTTGGCCTTTTGCTCGATGTTTTGTTCCACTCTTGCCATCTTAGTTTCCGTCACACCGGTGTTATGTTCCTTGATTTTGCGTTCCTTACATGGTTGGGGTTATAGGACCCCCTTGACAGTTCGCTTTGAATAAAACTCCTCCAGCAAGGCCCAACCTTGGTTTTAACATTTGCCTAATAAAAACCTAAAATTTTGCCTTGTGATTAATTAACCCGAGGATCATCTTTATTCAACCCCCTCGGGCCAGTGTTCCTCTAAGTGTTGGTCCAACCTGGGCGATGTCCGGCGCCCCCTAGGCAACCAGGGTCTCAGCCAACCTGATGTCTTGCCCATCCGGTGTGCCCTGAGAACAAGATACGCGCGACTCCTATCGGGATTTATCGGCACATTGGGCGGTCTAGCTGGTCTTGTTTTACCATTGCCGAAATGTATCGTAACCAGGATTCCGAGACTGATCGGGTGTTTTCGGGAGAAGGAATATCCTTCGTTGATTGTGAGAGCTTGTAATGGGCTAAGTTGGGACACCCATGCAGGGTATAAACTTTTGAGAGCCGTGCCCGATGTTATGTGGAAGACGGGAATTTGTTAATATTCGGTTGTAGAAAACTTCACACTTGACTTAATTAAAATGCATCAACCGTGTGGGTAGCCGTGATGGTCTCTTTTCGGCGGAGTCCGAAAAGTGAACACGCTTTGGGTTATGTATGATCGTAAGTTGTTCAGGATCACTTCTTGATCACTTTTAGTTTCATGACCATTGCGTAGTTTCTCATCTTACTCTTGTACTCGTGTGTTAGCCACCATATTTGCTTAGCACTTACTGCAACTGCACCTCATAACCTCTTCCTACACATAAGCTTAAATAGACTTGATCCCGCGGGTTTTGAGATTGTTGAGTCGTCATGACTCACAGATACTACCAAAACAGTTGCAGGTGCCGATGATGCCAGTGCAGGTGATGCTACCGAACTCAAGTGGGAGTTCAATGAGGACCTTGGTCGTTACTATGTTTAGTTTCCTGATGATCAGTAATGGAGTCCAGTTGGGACGATCGGGGATCTAGTATTTGGGGTTATCTTATTTTCATTTGGGTTTGTCCGTAGTCGAACTATGAGTGTACTCTGAATGATGTATGAATTATTTGATCATTGTGTGATGTGGTGAGTGTAAGCCAACTCTATTTATCACTTTCTTGTTCATTACATGGGATTGTGTGAAGATGAACCTTCTTACGAGAAAACCAACATGCGGTTATGCCTCTAAGTCGTGCCTCGACATGTGGGAGATATAGCCGCATCTTGGGCGTTACAAGTAGGTAATCAGAGCCATCCCCGACTTAGGAGCCCCCTGCTTGATCGAATCCCTGGCGTTGTTGAGTCTAGAACAAAAATGTTTTGAGTCTTAGGATTATATATATTGGAGAGTAGGATTCTTTTTACTCCTCAGTCCCCTTCGTCACTCTGGTGAGGTCTCCTGACGTAGATGTTTTGACTTTCCTCTCCTCAAATTTCACTAAATATTTTTTAGGATCACGCGGGTATCTTGGAATCGTTCTGATATTCTTTTGACGAGAAAATTGTTCTTGGTGCCTCTAGACATTTAGTGGTTGTGGCAGTGTCCCGAGGAGTTGAGCTCCGAGGTGTTGTCATCACAATTTTTCCATTGTAGTTCTGGAATACCTGAGTTCGCCGACATCGAAAATCTCTTTTATGCAGTTTGTGGTGAGATAACCTCGACGCCACCCAGTACTGGGGAGGAAGTTCAGGAGTATTGCCATAGCTCGTAGAACGGATGCTTTTCGAAGGTTGAGGTACACGATTTCCAGAGTTTTCTTCATTATGTGTTGACGAATGGATCCACTTGGAGCGTAGGGCTTGTTAGTTGTGTGATATATATTGTGCCTCCCTGTATCCCCAACACCAGATTGCATAACCACAAAGTTTCGGGAGTTTATAGGTGGGAATCCAAGTAGCTCTTAGTATGTCTTCCCGCAGATATTTGGTTTGTGATTGGGTAATCCTTACCATTTATTTGTTCCAGTCGTACCTTGCTATTTCATTCATCAACCTTTATCTAAGTGGCTTCTCACCTTAATGGTCGTGTAACGTTAACTTTAGAATTCATTCGTTCAATCTCTATTTGACTGTTTATTGTGAAGACTATGTGTTGCAATTTCTATCCATTGATTTAGCTTGTCTATCTGTCTATCAAGATTCTAACGGATGTCACCCTCTTTAGGATGGCTCCTCCAACGCGTTTGAATCCGGACCGCAATGATGGGAGTCAGGGGAACCCTCCACCTCCACCACCTCCTCCGGCTCCAGAGGCATGGCAAGCTGTCATGGCATCCACCAACGCCAACAACCAGATGCTTTTGCAACTGATGCAAGAGTGCAAACAAGGCCAAGGCAACCAAGGAAATCAAGGTCAAGGGAAATTCAACCATCAGCCTCAGTTTGTTACCCTCAACCAGTTACTTCAGCCAAAGTCTTTCAGCAACTATGCAAAGGCCACGGACGCTAATGATTGTCTCATGGACATCAGCAAGCATTTTGAATGTAGGAATGTCAGGCCTGAGGACTACATCAAGTTCGCTTCGTTTCAGCTCAAGGACCAAGCAGCCGATTGGTATCATCAATACAAATATTCTAGAGGAGGTCGAGTGATTACCTGGGAGGATTTCTTCCGAGACTTCAAAGCTCATCACATTCCATCAAGTGTTGCTGAGAGCAAGCGTGAGGAGTTCCACAATCTCAAGCAAGGAAGCATGTCTGTGTACCAATACAACATCCAGTTTCAAAAACTTGCTCGCTTCCCAAGGCAGGATGTTCCTGATGAAAAGAGCATGATCTATCACTCCAGGGGTGGCCTCAGAGAAGATCTGCAGTTAGCTCTCGTTCTTGTTGAGCCTGCTAAGTTAGATCAGTTCTATAACATGGCCCTCAAACAAGAAGGAGCTCATCTCAAGTGTGAGGCTTCAAAGAAGAGAATCAGGGATGCAGTGCAATCTTCTTCTTCCTCACAAGTGGCAGCTAAGCAACAGAAGTTCCGGCTTCCTCCTCCCCCGTTTCGCTAGCCCTACCAGCAGAAGAACAAAGGTGGCCATGGATCTTCCCACCCAACCAACCGAGGCTATCAGATCAAGTCCCAGACTCAAGCTCCAAGGTCAAGTGCTACTCCTTCTTATCATCGTCCGCTCTCAATGGTGACTTGCTACAAGTGTCAGCAGAAAGGTCACTATGAAAACAAGTTCTTCAACCAAAGGCGCCTTCCGCCTCCTCCTCCTGTGAGGTCTTCAAGCAGTGTAGTGGTCAAGCACAATCCCAAGTCTGCAAGGGTGAACATGATGAATGCATTTGAAGTAGAGGATTCTTCAGAAGAGATCATGGGTAACCTTCTAGTTAATGATATTCCTACAAAAGTTATTTTTGATACTGGTGCATCTATTTCATTAATATCTAGACCTTTTGCATCCATGCACAATTTGCATATTGTTGATCTTCCTAAGCCGATAGCGGTTTCCTCTCCGGGTTTGTTCAAGAATACCAAAATGATGGCTCCGGATGTTTCCATCAAGATGGGAAACTATAAATTTCTATCTTCTCCAATGGTTCTTAGTGACTCTGATATCGATCTAATTCTTGGCATGGATTGGCTTTCTAAGCACAAGGCTCAACTTGATTGTGCTGCTAGGGAGATTCAGTTGACACACTCTTCTGAGGATGTGGTTATCTATGCCGCTCATGACAAAACCATTCGGTTATTGTCTCTCAATGAGAAGGGCAAGTTAGATGCAATTTCTCAGATTCGAGTTTTTTGTGAGTACCAAGATGTCTTTCCAGAAGAGCTTACGGGTATGCCTCCTCACCGTCCAGTTGAGTTCGTTATCGATCTTGAGCCTGATACTGAACCCGTTTGCAAGCGTCCATACAAGCTTGGACCAAAGGAGCTGAAGAAATTGAAGAAACAACTCGATAAACAAGAGCGTCTGGGTTTGATCAGACCAAGTTCATCTTCGTGGGGTTGTGGTGTTCTTTTTGTCCAGAAGAAGCATGACACGGACCGACTTTGTGTCGATTACCGTCCTTTGAACAAGAAGACAATCGAGAACAAGTATCGACTTCCCAACATCAATGAACTATTCGAGCAACTTAAAGGTGAAAAATTATTTTCCAAGCTTGACCTCCATATGGGTTATCATCAGATTCGCATTCGTGAACACGATATCCCTACGACAGCATTTAGAACAAGCTTTGGTTCTTATGAATATACTTTCATGTCTTTCAACCTTGTCAATGCTCCTCCAACATTCTCTCACATGATGAACTTCATCTTCAACCCCTACACAAATTAATTCGTCCTGGTGTATCTCGATGATAACTTAGTGTTATCCAAGAATATGAAGGATCATGCCAAACATTTGCGATTGGTGCTCGACAAGGTCAGAGAGTATTTCCAAATGTGAGTTTTGGCTTGATGAAGTTCTTTACCTTGGCCATATCATCTGCGCCAAGGGCATTGCTGTTAATCCAGAGAAGGTTTCTGCAATTGTGAACTGGGAACCTCCTCAGAATGTCAAGCTGCTCCGCAGTTTCCTTGGACTTGCAAGCTATTGCCGAAGATTCGTTGAGAATTTCTCTAAGATTGCTAAGCCTCTTTCCAACCTCCTCCAGAAGCATGTTAAGTATGTCTGGACTCCTCAGTGTGATGTTGCTTTCAACGCTCTCAAAGAGAAGCTAGTCTCATCTCATGTATTAACTCCTCCCGATGAATCCAAGCCATTCGAAGTTTTCTGCGATTCCTCTTTGCAAGGTCTCGGCGCTGTGTTAATGCAAGAGAAGAAAGTTTTGTCCTATACTTCTCGTCAGCCCAACGAAAGGAACTACCCCACTCACGATCTTGAGTTGGCGGCAGTTTTCCATGCATTAATAACATGGAGACATCTCTTGTTGGGAAGGGAACTGGACATTTTCACCAATCACAAGAGCCTCAAGTATATCTTCACTCAACCCAACCTCAACCTGAGGAAAACTCATTAGGTCGAAATGATTCAAGAATACAATCCAAGTATTGAATACACTCCAGGCAACGCCAATGTGATTGCAGATGCTTTGAGCAGGAAGGCTTATTGCAACAGCTTAATTCTCAAGCCATTCCAACCAGATCTTTGTGAAGCTTTCCGTAAGATCATCCCCCAAGTTGTCCCTGAAGGTTTTCTTGCCAACCTTCAAATGAATCCAACTTTGGAAGACCAAATTCATGAGTCACAACACCTTGATACCATGGTGAAGAGGGTGAAACACGGTATTGGCAAGGGTTTACCCAAATACAAGTGCTATCCCATTGATGATAGAGACACTTTATTCTTTGAGGGCCGGATTGTGGTTCCTAAAGGTGATCTAAGGAAGGCCATAATGAACGAAGCGCACAATTCTCTTCTTTCCATTCATCCAGGCAGTTCGAAGATATACCATGACCTCGAGCATTCGTATTGGTGGACTCGAATGAAGCGAGAGATCGCTCAATTCGTGAATGAATGTGATGTCTATCGAAGCATGAAAGCAGAACACCAATGGCCAGCTGGTCTCCTCCAACCTCTTGCTATCCAGAATGGAAGTTTGATCATATAGAAATGGGCCTCGTCACTGGATTTCCAAAGTCCAAGCATGGGAATGATGCTATCTTCGTTGTCATTGACAATATTACAAAAGTGGCTCATTTCCTTCCAATCAAAGAATCTATCATGGTAGCTCAGTTGGCAGAGCTATACACCTCCTGAATTGTCTTGTTGCACGATATTACACAATTGATCTCTTCGGTCCGCGGAAGCTTTTTCACTTCTATGTTCTGGAACTCCTTCCAGAAGGCCATGGGCACCAACATTCGCTTTATCACAACTTTCCATCCTCAAAGAAGTGGCCAAGTCGAGCGAGTCAATCAAATCCTCGAAGACATGCTCAGGGCTTGTGTCATCTCTTTCGGTATGAAGTGGGAATATTGTCTCACATATGCCGAGTTCTCCTACAACAACAGTTTCCAAGCAAGTTCGGGCAAGGCCCCATTCGAAATTCTATATGGCAGAAAGTGTCGCACTCCTCTCAATTGGTCTGAGACTGGTGAATGCCAACTTCTTGGTAACGACTTGATCACAGAAGTTAAAGAAATGTGTAAAGTCATTAGTGAAAATCTCAAAGCCACGCAACCAGTCACGACGTTGTAAAACGACGGCCAGTGAATTGTAATACGACTCACTATAGGGCGAATTCGAGCTCGGTACCCGGGGATCCTCTAGAGTCGACCTGCAGGCATGCAAGCTTGCCCCTAGATACCTGGGTCCTTTCAAGATGATTGGAAAAAGAGGCGACCTCGCCTATCAACTTGAGCTCCCGTCCAACTTCGCAAATGTGCATGATGTATTTCACGTGTCACAGCTTCGCAAGTGTTTCAAGATGCCTGAGCGCACTATCAACTTCTAATAGATTGATCTGCAAGAAGATTTATCTTATCATGAGCATCCCGTTGCCATTCTTGAAGAAACCGAGCACAAAACTCGCAACAGGTCAATCAAATTCCTAAAAGTTAAGTTGTCGCACCATTTCGACCGAGAAGCCACCTAGGAGCGTGAGGATCACCTCCGTTCCGAATATCCGGAGTTCTTTGAGTCCTTGATCTCGGGTCGAGATCCTCTTGTAGTGGTGGAGAGTTATAACGCCCCGGATGTAACATTCCATATTTGTAATGCCAACTCTTCCCATTTCCGGCTATGTGATATGATATTTCCTTCATGGTTGGGTTTCTGTCTTCATTTTGAATTTTGTTCATGTCATGCATCTCATCTCATGTGATCATGTGCATCTCATTTGCATTCGTGCTCGTCTCATGCATCCGATCATTTTCCCCGTTGTCTGTTTCGCAATCTGACACTCCCACATGCACCCGGTGCACCCCTCAAATCTCGTTTCATGAGTGGAGAAAACGTTATCGGAATGGGTCGAGATTTGTCGAGTGGCCTTGGTACATCACTGGTAGGCCGCATGTCAAATTTCGTTCCATTTGGAGGTCGCTTGATGCCCAAATGGTTTACTGGGTAACCGCAAAAGCCCCTCTCTCTTTGTAGCCTAACATCCCTCCAAAACAGCCCACTAACCCATCTAAACACCCTCCATGCTCTCTGTCATTTGATCATGATCGTGTGGGCGAAAACCGCACCTCATTTGGACACTCCTAGCTCCCCCTACCTATAAATATGCCCCCCTCCTCAAAATCCGGATCAAACCCTAGTCCACCATCTCCTCGTGCCGCCGGACGCATCCGGGCGACGCCGCACACGTTTGTGCCGCCGCCCTAAGCCAACCAAATGCCGCCGCCTGTCGACTCCGGCCTCTCCACCACCGCCGGCCAGCCTGCCCGAGTCGGTCCCGCCCAGGCCCAAAGCTCCCCGCCGCTCGCCCGCATGTCCCGTGCCTTCGCGTCGCCGCCCTTCACCTCACCACCGTGCCGAACCCCGCCGCTGTCGGAGCTTCCCCGCCATTGCGCGCCGGTGCCGCACCGCCCGAGCTCGCCTCCCGATGCCGCCGGCCACCGCGCCTTTGAACTCCGCTGGATCCGGCCCCTAGACGCCAGATCTACCCACCCTACCTCGCCGGCTTCTCCCTGTTCGACTCTGGCTGCCGTCACCCTCGTCTCCGGCGACATCCCCGACGAGGCTCATAATCCGCGCCGAAATGCTAGATTTGAGGATATATCTTTTTGTCTAAGTCCCTAGAATTTCATATTATGTACCCATGTTCATCATGCCATATCTCCATGTCCGTAGCTCCAAATTGTGCATATGATATATCAAAATGTTCTTCTCATGATGCTCTTCATGTTAGTGTAATCTTCGTGCATGTTACTATCCATATTGATGCCCTAATCTTCGTTGTAAAAGTGCTATATGATGTTGTGTGCTGGAATTTATCATAACTTGTTGATTTGTCATTTTCATTGCATTTTGTGTGTGCATCCTATGAGCATGATGTCTACATGTTTTAGGAGCTCCTCCATGCCATCTTTATAGTGGTGCAAGCCTTGTATTTTTTGAGCTTTGTGTTGACTAGCACAAGCATGCAAAGTAGGCTATGTGATGTTGCTGATTTCAGACACTTAGTCTTTTCCTGTTACATTTTGATGCCATGTTGTCTTGTTGCTACCAGTAGATCCATGCACGGTTTGAGATATTTCAGTAAGAGTGTTTTTAACATGTGGTATTTCTCTATCCATTCATGCCTCTGGTTGTAATTATGGAGTAGTGTAGCATGTCCTTTCCATGCTCTACTTTTGCTAAATATTGTTCCTGGCAGATTGTCAACATGAAGTTCAATTTTGACATGGGTGTTGCTAGTGATACATGTACCCTATGAACTTGCTCATGCCATATTTAGCTTCACGTATGTGTCTACTTACTGTTGGCTACCTTGTGATGCCATGAAATGCTTTGTGGTGTGGCATGAGCTTGCAAAGTTGCTATCATGAATCTATTTCTGCCATGCTCTGTTTTTTCTTCTAAGTCTGAAACTGATCATATCATTTGCCATGTTTGCATGGATACTACCATCTTGTCTATGCATTTTTGTTAAAGTTCAGTAAGAGAGTTTTGTTCTTTGCCTTTGGTACTAGCATGACATGCCTTTGTTTGCCATCATATGTTCCTGTAGCATGTTGTTTGCTAGCTCTAAACATTGCTACCTGATGCTGTTTTTGACATGTTTAGTATTTTCTCCAAGTCTATGAAGCTGATATCAGTTGCATCTTTGCCATGCTATTTTAAGCTTTCTCTAGTGAGTTCTAGGAGGAGTCCAGTGTTCATGATTTGTAGAGCTTCACCTGTACGTTGCGGCCATGTGCTTTCTTGCTATGTTGGAGTGATGTAGCATAGTCTCATGATGCATCTTAAGTGCTAGGATGCTGTTAAGCGCATGTTTGCATTTTTCTTGTTTTGCTTGTCATTTGCAAACCGTGTATCCGTTTCCGGTGAACCTTATATCAATTTCGACCGAAATCACCCCATCTTTCCAGCGGCATGCTTCATCTGCCAAGTTGATGCCTTGATAATCCTTTCCCTTATGGACTACTCATATGCATTGCACATCATACCTTGTATCCCATGCCATGTCTTGCATCATGTTGCTTGTGCATTACACCATGATTGATTGTTGTTTCCATTGCATGTGTTCTTGATTTGGGTAGAGCCGGGACACGAGTACGTGAATGAGGAACCTGTTGAGTACATTTACGAGGAGCAAGCTTTCGACAACTCTAAGAACTTTGTAGACAAGATGATCATTACCCTCGATATCGCTTCTATATTTGCTTGCTAGTTGTTCGTTCTATCGCTATGTCGCGCTACCTACCACTTGTTTATCATGCCTCCCAAATTGCCATGTCAAGCCTCTAACCCACCTTCCTAGCAAACCGTTGTTTGGCTAAGTTACTGCTTTTGCTCAGCCCCTCTTATAGCGTTGCTAGTTGCAGGTGCAGAGCAGGTTGTTCCATGTTGGAACATGGATATGTTGGGATATCACAATATCTCTTATTTAATTAATGCATCTATATACTTGGCAAAGGGTGGAAGGCTTGGCCTTTCGCTTGATGTTTTATTCCACTCTTGCCGCCTTAGTTTCCGTCATACCGGTGTTATGTTCCTTGATTTTGCGTTCCTTACACGGTTGGGGTTATGGAAACCCCTTGATAGTTTGCTCTGAATAAAACTCCTCCAGCAAGGCCGAACCTTGGTTTTAACATTTGCCTAATAACAACCTAAAATTTTTCCCAGGGAGTAATTAATCCGAGGATCATCTTTATTCAACCCCCCGGGCTAGGCTTCCTCTGAGTGCTTGTCCATCCTGAGCGATGTCCGGCGCTCCCTGGGCAACCATGGTCTCAGCCAACCCGACGTCTTGCCCATCCGGTGTGCCCTGAGAACGAGATATGTGCGACTCCGATTGGGGTTTGTCGGCACATCGGGCGGTCTTGCTGGTCTTGTTTTACCATTGCCGAAATGTCTTGTAATCGGGATTCTGAGACTGATCGGGTCTTTCCGGGAGAAGGAATATCCTTGATTGATCATGAGAGCTTGTAATGGGCTATGTTGGGACACCCTACAGGGTATAAACTTTCAAGAGCCGTGCCCGTGGTTAATTTGTTAATATCCGGTTGTAGAGAACTTGACACTTGACTTAATTAAAATGCATCAACCATGTGTGTCCAGGAAGTGAACACGGTTTGGGTTATGTATGATCATAAGTTGTTCAGGATCACTTCTTGATCACTTTTAGTTTCACGACCGTTGCATAGTTTCTCATATTACTCTTGTACTCGTGTGTTAGCCACCATTTTCCTTAGCGCATGCCGCAACTCGGCCTCATAACCTCATCCTACCCATAAGCTTAAATAGACTTGATCTCATGAGTTTTGAGATTGCTGAGTCCTCGTGACTCACAGATGCTACCAAAATAGTTGCAAGTGCCGATGATGCCAGTGCAGGTGATGCTACGGAACTAAAGTGGGAGTTCGAGGACCTTGGTAGTTACTATGTTTCGTTTACTAATGATCAGTAGTGGAGTCCGGTTGGGACGATCGGGGATCTAGCATTTGGGGTTATCTTCTTTTCTTTTGGGTTTGTCCGTGGTCGGACTATGAGTGTACTCTGAATGATGTATGAATTATTTGATCATTGTATCACGTGGCGAGTGTAAGCCCACTCCATTTATCCCTTGCATGTTCATTACATGGGATTGTGTGAAGATGACCCTTCTTGCAACAAAACCAACAGGCGGTTATGCCTCTAAGTCATGCCTTGACACGTGGGAGGTATAGCCGCATCTTGGGCGTTACATAACAGGACCCCGTGGTAGTATATGCGGTTGTCGCTGGATGAACAAGACCCCGAGGAGGCCTCCACACCCTAGCCGGTTGGGGTGGATGAACAGGACCCCGTGGTGGTTCTATGAACAGTAGCCGGTGGAGCTTGGGGGACGACGGTGGATAACAGTGCCCCGTGGAGGCTAGAGCTAGAGGTAATAGACGGTGGATGAATAGTAGCCTATGGAGTCTAGTTTTGGGGTACACCACACCCCTCCCAGTGAATAGGACCCCATTTTGACCATACGTAGGAGCTCCAATTGAAGTCTGTTTCCTCTGTTTTGCGGTATGCCAGATCCCTCCCGAACAACACGACCCCGTTTCGACTGTAGGCACTTGAATCAAAGTCCATTTCCTCTGATTTGTAGTACCGTAGACCCCTCTAGATGAATAGGATCCCGTTTCGACCATAGGCTATCGAACAGAAGGTCATTTCCTCCGTTCTGCAGTACGTCAGGCCCCATTTCGGTTGTTCCATCCTAGTCGGTTGGATCCCGATGAACAGGACGCGTTCCATTGCCTCCCAATGAACACGCCACTGTTTCTCTAAACCCCATCGTATTACCTTAATGGCAACAATACAAATACATGTCTTTTCCCTTTCAGTCACTTGGATATAGAGCACCGCAAGATTGAAGCCCCTACAGAGCACCTCTCCACTGAAGATAAATCAATCTAGTTGGCCAAACCAAATGGATAGATTAGAGAGAAATAAAAATCTATGAAAATCATGCATAATAAAGTTCAGAAAAGACTCTATTACTTCTCATGAATATTTAGATCATAAACCCACATTCATCATATCCCAACAAACACACCGCAAAAGAAGATTACATCGGATAGAACTCCACAAACACCGAGGAGAACATTGTAGTGAAGATCAAAGAGAGAGAAGAAGCCATCTAGATACTATCTATGGACTCGTAGGTTTGTGGTAAACTACTCACACATCATTGAAAGGCAGCAAGGATTATGTAGAAGCCCTCCGTAATCCATTCCGCCTCAAGTGGAGTACCGGAAAAGGCCTCCAAATGGGATCACAAAAGAATATAAGCTTACGGCAGAGAAAAAAGTGTTTCGGGTGGCTCTCTATTGGTTTTCCAATATTTGGGAATTTATATAAGTTGAAATAGGTTAGACGGAGCCTCGAAAGGCCCACAAGGCAACAGGGTGCGCACCCTTGGGCGCGCCCTGTTGCCTTGTCGTCTCCTCGTTCGTCATCTAGTCTCCTCCCAAAGCTTCTAGGGTCTCTCTTGTCCAGAAAAAAATCATCAAAAATTTTCATAGCGTTTGGACTCCATTTGTTACTGATTTCCTAGAAACCCAAAAATAAGCAGAAAATAGGAACTAGCATTAGGCACTAGGTTAGTTCCCAAAGATGGTATAAAATAGTTTACAAATGCAAATACAACATCCAAGATTGATTATATCATAGCATGGAACAATAAAAAATTATATATATATTGAATAAGTATCATAGTGGCATACATATCGTAAGTGAACCAAAACCTTCTCGTTATTTCGGCTTAAACAACTTTGTTGCTTATGATTCGGATTTATATTTATGTTGCTCGAGGATTGTCGGGGATGTGTAGCGACATATACTAGGGGGTGGCTAATCATGGAGAGGGACAAGAGTACGTCGCTAGGCTCTAGAAGCGGGAGTGAGCAAGACCGCATTCGCCTGCGAATCTTATCCAGGTTCGGGGCTCTCTGCAGGGATGACACCCGTAGTCCTGCTCTGCGGGGTCTCCGCATGATGTCTATAGTCAATAGATGTTGTTCGGCTAGAGGAGGAAGAAGGGCAAGGTTAGCTCTACTCCTCTCTCTATATGGGTGTGTGTAATCTCTAAGGTTATGAACCCCTTGCATGGGGGAAGTCTGGGGGGTTTATATAGGCCTACCCATCAGGGGTACAACGGTAATCCAGCTGGGTGTAGGACCTGGCCGTCAGTGTCTTTGGGCGCTAGCTTCTCCACCGACTATTGGGGCCCAACTCTTGGTGGGTCTCGCCGGCTGTCGTGTACTCGGCCGACATGCCATGCCCGCCGCTTGCGGGTCTTGCCGATCGCTTCGCACAGTAGCCTTGCTACCGATGATGGATGCTTTGTCGGGGAGAGCGAGGCTACAGTCCCGCCGCCTGGCGGGCGTTCACTGTACCCACAACCTGTCTCTCATGATTAATGGAGCACAGACTTTGAGGGGAGGGTGGGCCACCTGCTAGGAGCACGGACAGGTAGGGCCCGCTGTTTGTAGGCCGTACCAACCGCCCACCATGGGAGCGTAGCTCCCTATATAGTAGTTGGTGTCACGGGCAACGTGGCTATAGTACCCCTCCGGGTGAGGGGCGTCCGCTTGGTACGCCCGTACTGTAGTTGTGCTCGGCACCAGATTCGTGGGTGGCAGGCCGCATGATAACCCACAAGTATAGGGGATCTTAACCATTTTCGAGGGTAGTGTATTCAACCCAAATTTACTGATTCGACACAAGAGAAGCCAAAGAATATTCTCAAGTATTAGCAGTTGAGTTGTCAATTCAACCACACCTAAAAGAATTAATATCTGTAGCAAAGTAGTATGGAAGTAACGTTATCGGTGGCAAAAGTAATGGTAGCAGTTTCTGTAGCAATCGTAGAAGTGGCAATGGAAATGTAACTAAGCAAAGATCAATATGTGAAAAGCTCGTAGGCAATGGATCAATGATGGATAATTATGTCATATGTGATTCCTCATGCAACAGTTATAACATAGGGTGACACAGAACTAGCTCCAGTTCATCAGTGTAATGTAGGCATGTATGTCGAATATAGTCATGCATGCTTATGGAAAAGAACTTGCATGACATCTTTTGTCCTACCCTCCCGTTGCAGTGGGGTCCTATTGGAAACTAAGGGATATTAAGGCCTCCTTTTAATAGAGTACCGAACCAAAGCATTAACACTTAGTGAATACATGAACTCCTCAAAATACGGTCAACACCGGGAGTGGTCCTGATTATTGTCACTTCGGGGTTGCCGAATTATAACACATAGTAGGTGACTATTGACTTGCAAGATAGGATCAAGAACTCACATATATTCATGAAAACATAATAGATTCAGAAAATCATGGCACTCGGGCCCTAGTGACAAGCATTAAGCCTAGCAAAGTCATAGAAACATCAATCTTACAACATAATGGATACTAGGGATCAAACCCTAACAAAACGAACTCGCTTACATGATAAATTCTTGATAACCCACAAGTATATGGGATTGCAACAGTTTTCGATAAGTAAAAGTGTCGAACCCAATGAGGAGCTAAAGGCAGAACAAATATTCCTTCAAGTTCTATCGACCACCGATACAAATTTACGCACGCTTGATGTTCGCTTTACCTAGAACAAGTATGAAACTAGAAGTACATTGTAGGTGTTGTTGGCTAGGTTTGCAAGATAATAAAGAGCAAAAAAATAAATGGTAGGGGCTGTTGTAAGTAAAGAAGCAATAAAGTAAATGTAGCGAGTGTGGAAAAGTGGTGGTAGGAGTTGCGAAATTGTCCCTAAGCAATTGACTACTTTACTAGACCGATAGCAAGTATTATGTGGGAGAGGCCACTGCTAGCATGTCATCCCTGACTTGGAATTCTATGCACTTATGATTGGAACTATTATCAAGCATCCGCAACAACTAACGTTCATTAAGGTAAAACCCAACCATAGCATTAAGATATATTGGTCCCCCTTCAATCCCATATGAATCAATTTCTATGCTAGGTTGAAGCTTCTATCACTCTTGCCCTCCAATACATAGTCCTATCAACATACAACTAACCCTAGGGTGTGATCCACGCGTGCACTCATATGATGGGCACCAAAGGAAAGCAACATAACCACAAGCAAATTAAATCAATCATAGCAATTCATCAACCACCGATAGGACAACGAAAATCTACTCAGACATCATAGGATGGCAACACATCATTGGATAATAATATGAAGCTTAAAGCACCATGTTCAAGTAGTGGGTACAACAGGTTGCGGGAGAGTGGACCGCTGTAGATAGAGGGGGGAAGGTGATGGAGATGTTGGTGAAGATGGCGGAGGTGTTGGTGTTGATCGCGGTAATGATGATGATGGCCACGGCAGCGTTCCTGCGCCACCGGAAGAGAAGGGGAGAGGGGGGCCCTTTCTCTTCTTCTTCCTTGACCTCCTCCCTAGATGGGAGAAGGGTTTCCCCTCTGGTCCTTGGCCTCCATGGTATGGGAGGGGTGAGAGCCCCTCTGAGATTGGATCTGTCTCTCTCTGTTTCTCCGGTCTCCTCTGTTGCCCTTTCACCGTTTCGTATATATATGGAGATCCACAACTCCGATTCGACCGAAACCTTCGCCGTGATTTTTTTACCAAAAATTATCTTTCTTGCGGCCGAAGAAGGGCATCAACCGCCTTATGGGTGGCCCACGAGGGTCAGGGGCGCACCCAGGGGGGCAGGCGTGCCCCCTGCCTCGTGGCCACCTCGGGCACCGTCTCGCGTGGATTTTTCTTCCGGAATTTTCCAAATATTCCAAAAATAAGCTCCGTCCGTTTTTATCCCGTTTGGATTCCGTTTGATATGGATATTCTGCGAAACCTAAAACATGCAACAAACAGGAACTGCCACTAGGCACTGGATCAATATGTTAGTCCCAAAAATAGTATAAAAAGTTGCCAAAAGTATATGAAAGTTGTATAATATTGGCATGGAACAATCAAATATTATAGATACGACAGAGACGTATCATAAATCTCATCCAACCATCACCATCCAGCAGGCCTACGATGAGATTAGTCATGCACGGCGGTGAGCATCATGAAATTGGTGATGGAGGAAGGTTGGTGATGGCGATGGCAACGGATTGCCCTATCCAGAGCCCCGAACAGACTCCAGATCAGCCGTCCCGAGGAAGATTAGGTCTTGGAGGCAGCTCCATGTCGTAAAACGCGATGAATCCTTCTCTCTGATTTTTTTCTCCCCAAAAGAGAATATATGGAGTTGGGGTTGAGGTCGGTGTAGTCCCAGGGGGCACACGAGGCAGGGGGCGTGCCCCAGGGGGGGCGCCCAGCACCCTCATGGACAGGGTGTGGCCCCCCTGATGCTGATTCTTTCGCCAGTATTTTTTATTAATTCCAAAACATGTCTCCGTGGATTTTCAGGTCATTCTAAGAACTTTTATTTCTGCACAAAAATAACACCATGGCAATTCTGCTAAAAACAACGATAGTCCGGGTTAGTACCATTAAAATCATGCAAGTTAGAGTCCAAAACAAGGGCAAAAGTGTTTGGAAAAGTAGATATGTTTGAGACGTATCAACTCCCCCAAGCTTAAACCTTTGCTTGTCCTCAAGCAATTCTGTGGACAAACTGAAAGTTATAAAGAAAAACTTTTACGAACTCTGTTTGATCTTGTTGTTGCAAATATGTAAAGCCAGCATTCAAGTTTTCAACAAAGATTATGAACTAACCATATTCACAGTAACATTTAGGTCTCATGTTTACTCATATCAATGGCATAATCAACTAGTGAGCAATAATAATAAATCTCGGATGACAACACTTTCTCGAAACAATCATAACATGATATAATAAGATGGTATCTCGCTAGCCCTTTATGAGACCGCAAAACATAAATGCGGAGCACCCCTGAAGATCAAGGACTGACTAGACATTGTAATTCATGGTAAAAGAGATCCAGTCACAAGCATACTCAATATAAATTAATAGCAATGCATGAGAATGACAGGGGTGCTCTCCAACTAGTGCTTTTTAATAAGAGGATGATGACTCAACATAAAAGTAAATAGATGCGCCCTTCCCAGAGGTGTCGGCGTCCTGGGAACAGGGGTCCCTAGACTTTCCTGCCTGTGGCCAACGGCGTGGCTCCGCTGGCGGCCCCGTACGGCCCATCTTCACCAGCAAACACTCAAGACCCTCATGTGGGGCCGAGCCTCGCGAGGCGGAAGACGCAAGACCTCCTCGGGGGTGGCCTCACCAGGCTGGCTCGCGAGGGGCAGAGAGATCAATGCAAGGGGCACCTCGCGAGGTCCCTGTGAGGCAAGCCATGACAACAAAGGCCAGGCGGGCACCAGGCGGGCGCCAACACGAGCAGTGTCCTTGTTTCCTCTTTGGAGCTAAAGGGACAGGCGTAGGCAAGGAGTCCCGAGGCATCGGGCAAAGGTTTCCATATCGGTGCAACAATACCAAGACCAGCATGACGACAGGATGGAGGTCACCATGGAGCCCAGGCCAGCGTCACCACCAGAGCCTTTGGCAGGCTAAGACCACCTTTTGTCAGGATAGCATGTACTAGTTGTCCCCCTTCAAATTGGCCGTTGTGGGATCCCTTCCTGCCTAATGTTTGGGAAGAGGACTCGGGCCTCTATATATAGGAGTAGCCACCACCGTAGGGAGGCATCTAATCCGAAACAAGACCCATTCCACCAAGGCCACCACACAAGCTGATCGAGCTCAAGAACACCTCTCCTCAGGAGGCTCTTCATCCCTTGTACTTTTTCATCCTCAGCACAAGAGGCAATCCACCACACCACACTGGAGTAGGGTATTACACCACAACGGTGGCCCGAACCAGTATAAATGTTGTGTCCCTTTGTTGTGAGTTCGACGCTCTTAGCTCTGAGATTGTGGTGAGAGCGTGAGCTGGGGGGGAGATCTTCGTGCACACCCCAGAGTTCGAACCTCAAGGGTTTTGCCGGAACCCGAAATCCGACATGTCGCGTGCTAGGTAGGGGTGCGCTGAAGCCTTCCTCCCGCCGATCCGCGTTCCACCACTCCACCGCACCCATGTCATACGCGCGCCGAGCCCGCGCCGAGCGCCAGGCCGCGCTCGCCACCCGTGCCGCTCCGACAGCCCCTGTCGGCGGGCCTCCCCGTCGTTCTCCATCTCCTGTTGCTGACGCTGCTACCGGCCCGGCAGGAAACGAGCAGCAACCATCATCACTACACCCCTCCATGCGGCGGGACGGCCGAACCGCCACCCCGTCGCTGACCCCGACTGGCTCATCATCTCACGCTCGCCGCGCACCCACGGACGCACAGGCTGCGCTGCTCATGGCATGCGAGCACCTACGCTACCGCGCGGTCGACGACCTCTACAAGGACTAGTTAGACCGCATCGCTGAGCTCGTTAGCGCCACTGGGGGCTCAACTGCACCATACCTCTCGCTACCTTGCCCACCTCCAGCTGTGGGCGATGTAGCTCACGGAGTGCCTCCGCATCAAGACGGCACCCTCACGCCGAGATGGGAAGCTCATGGAGCGCCACCTACCCCTCCGCGTCAAGACGGAGTCCTTGCCACAAGACGCGTGGTCCCGTGGCGTGATCCGCCACGCCATGTGCCCGCGCACGAAGACGGAAGCTGCCAAGAGGTTCCCTGGCCGCAAGAAAATTCTCCAGCGCTCCCGGAACCACCACGACAAGACCGCGTGCCGCTTGTAGTGGTGGTGTGCGAACATCCAGGGCAGGCTCCGCCCCTGCAAATGGCCCCGGTGGCCATCGCAGGATGTCGCGCCTTTGCCCCTGAGCTACGCACCGTTGTTAGGCCAGGCAAGATCAAGACGGATCTGCCTCCGCACTACGCCAGCACCCTCGACCCCGCGGAGTTGCTGCAGCTCTATGAGCTGAGCATCGAGGCGGCCAACGGTGACGAAAAGGTCATGGCGAACTGGTTTGCCATGGCTCTCAAGGTTGGCGCTCGCTCATGGCTCCTGAACTAGGGTGAGATGTGCAACCACTTCATCGCCAACTTCCAGGGCATGCGCGACCGCCGTTCGGCCACGGGTGACCTACACCGCATCAAGTAACAGCCGGGAGAGACCTTGCATAAGTACATCCAGCGCTTCAACAACGTTCATCTCAAGATCCCCAAGGTGACGGACAAGGCCATCATCTCAGCATTTTCTGATGGCGTCCACGACATCAAGATGAAGGAGGAGCTCGCCATCCATGAGGAGCTATGCACGACTCTAGAGTTGTTCAACATAGCAACCAAGTGTGCAAGAGCTGAGGAGGGGTGTCTCTCCCTCCTCGAGCTCCCTGTTGCGGACCCAGAGGAGAAGAAGGACAAGGTCAAGGACGTGAAGCGCAAGGGAGTAGCCGTACTCATGGCAGAGTCGGACACGAAAAGTGGTCGGGACCACCCAGAGCCGTCCAAGGGCAGCTGTCCATTTTGTGCCTTCCACAACGTGCACAGCCACAACACCAACGATTATCAAGACCTTAGGGCCATCCGAGATGGTCGCTTGGGTCGACGCTCCGAGCGCAATGACCGGGGCTATGGCCGAGGAGGTGGACAAGGTGGAGGATGCTGGGACGACTGTGGCCCCCGCTAGGAGTGGCGCGACCGGCCTCGTGAGGACAACTGGCAGGAGCAGCCTCGTGAGGCCGCCTGGCGCGACCAGCCTTGCGAGGACCGTCCGCTGCCACCACCGCCAAGATGGAACGACGACCACCATCAGGACGAGGGGGATGGGGGATTCCAGGAACCGCGCGCCATCGCTTGCATATTGGGTGGAGCTCATGCCCCAGCGTCTCAGCGTATCTTCAAGCAGTTTTCTCACGAGGTGAACGCAGCCTTTCCTAGGCTTGAGGCCACGCGCCCGCTCAGGTGGTCCAAGCATGCCATTACCTTCAACTCGGCGGACCAGCTCAAATGCGCGGTAACCGTTGGCGTCCTCCCGATGCTCTGTTCACCCGTCTTCTGCAATTTCCAAGTCACCAAGACCCTCATCGACGGTGGCGCGGGGCTCAGTGTCCTGTCCGTCAAGACGTTCGACAGCTTTCAAATGCCCCATCATTAGCTGCAGCCCACCAAGCCCTTCTCAGGAGTGACTGAGGGCTCCACCACCCCGATACAACAGGCCTGCCTCCCTGTCACCTTCAGACAGCACGCCAACTACCGCACCGAGCTCATTGACTTTGACGTTGCTCACATCCGTTTGCCGTACAATGCCATCCTCGGGTACCCAGCATTAGCCAAATTCATTGCAGTGACCCACCATGGCTACAACGTCCTCAAGATGCCAGGAAACGACGGGATCATCACAGTCTCCTACGAAGAAAGAGATGCGGTGTGCTCCCTCGAGCACGCCTTCCAAGCCACAGCAATCAAAGACCCTGATAGCGAGGGCATGCAGTACCCTCCTGAGGCCACCCCCAAGAAGAAGAACCAACTACTCCGCACAGGGCCTCAGGGGAGCGGAGCCTCTAGCGGTGCCACATCTGGATCGACGCTGCACCTGGGTCACCTCCCTCCCGCACATAGGAAGGCAAGCCCGGCGCCCTCCTCAGGCAGGGCTCGGGGCTCTCTTTTGGAGGGCCTCAGACCTAGCCGACATCACGAGGGAGGCGCTCGGGCACCACGTGGAGGCATGCTTCGTGGTATGTTTCCATCAGGAGGGCATCGGGCGAGGAGCGCCCGGTGCTCAGGAGTTCATCGTCAAGGCCACCCAGGAGCTTCAGGAAGCAAGGGCTATACGCGGCGACTGCCGCCCACTTGGTGCAGCTTCCCACCAGGCGAGGGTGGCGAGCTGCACGTCTACATCGACATCCCAGGGCTCAACAGGGCCGCATCTCGGGAGAACTTCTGGCCTTCACGAGCTGGTCGGTGCGAGGGTCCTCCTCACAGCTACGTTCGCATACCGTTTGGCCTGCTGAGCATGGTAGCCGCCTTCCAGCGTAACCTACAGAGCATCCTAGCAACCCAGGAGGCCAGGCATCACGCGGTCCTGGCGGAGATGGAGACGGTCTTTAGGGAGCCATCTGAGCCCCCAGAGCCTCCCGAGGCTTAGGGTCTTGGCGGCTCATGAGGAGCATCTTCTTCAGCGCACTCCTTCAGCGCACGCCTTCAGCTACCCCCAACGCTCCTTCGACAACAAAACCAGCTGACATTTTCCAAGTTCATTCAGCTAGGAGCGCCCCTCGGGCTTCATTATTCCCAGGTCGCATGGGCCTGTCCCTGCAGCAAGTATCCTCTTGCATCCTTAGCTTACCTTACCGGGGGCGCCCCTCGAGCTACATCATCCTCAGGCCATTTGGGTCCGTGCAAGTGGCATGTATCGTTCTCACATCTATCTAAGCTAGCTGGTTCCCATGCATGATTTATTTATGGTCATCCCTTGCTTGATTGTCACTCGCCGCAGCTGCCCGCGTCGTCGATCATCCCTTCGCTCATCTCGCAACGGGGGCTGCCCATGCTGGCACGGCGCTTGTGCTTGGGTCCATCCCTGCAACGCTGACAAATCTGAGCGGTCGAGCTCTGGCTTGCGGCACGCCCACGCACGTCACCTCACCAGACCCTCAGTGCCTTCATCTTCTTGCGGAGCGACCAATGGTAGACCGGCAATCGTAGTGGCAATTTGTGTCCTTCCTCGCGCTAACCTATAGGAACCTCCTGAGGACAACAGCAGGCGGTACCGTGGGCTCCCTCTTCTCCCATGCAATTCACTTGCGTGTTAAAAGAGGGGTTCCTGAGCATCGCGCCTCAGGAGCTCTTATTGGCTCTCCAGCCCTCACCCCTGGCCTTGACCACGGCAACGCGACCTGGCATTCCAGCGGCGCCTGAGCTCGCTCGAGGGTCCGTACCTGAGGATGTAGAGCACATAGAAGAGCGTGGAGAAGAGGGGGAGGCTTGCACGGGCCTAACCTAGCTACTCTACGGCTGTCGACGCACGAGTCTAGCGCTGCACAAGGAATCAAATCTAGACTGCCAAGATAAGTTTCGCACTAGGGTTGGTCGAGTGCTACGGCATAAGATTCCCACCTCTCCCAGCCCTGCTGCGGCGACGTCGCCTCCCTTTCCCACCTTTAGGTAGCTTCTTGCACGCTAAAGGGGACCTCTTGAGCATCACGCCTCAGGAGCTCTTACTGGACCTCAGGCCGCTCACCTCCTGGCCTTGACCACAGCATCACGACCTGGCATACCAGCGATGCCTGCAGCCTGCCTGCGGATCGGGACCTGTCGGCATAGAGAACCAAGCAGTCGTGGGGTTTGAAAGGGGAGACCTAGCCGAAACAGGACATGCGTTCGGAAATTTTCATAATGAGGATAATAGCAACAAAAGACATTACACACCCTTTACACGCCCCTGTGGGGTCCATCTTGATTCCTCATAGGGAAGAAAAGAAGGGTGTTTCTAGGGGCCCTATCTACACGCGCCAGCGCAGCCGACACCGTGATCAACAGTGGGCCACGGGAGGCCGGTGCCAACCCCATCTAGATCAGCGACAGCGGCGCCCGGACGTTGTGGCCTTGCTCCGAGCATGGCGAGAGCTCAGGGGCAACATACTTGTCATTGCTCGTCTCCGGGGTCTCGTAGGGCTCAGGAGAGTCGCTGGACTCCCAAGCGCCGCCGCGTGCTAGAGGAGCTGTTGGCGAAGCCAGCAACAGGCTCGGCGTTGGCCACTGCGCCGTCCCGACCACCCCCTCCTGGACAGCACTCCAGGCGGCGGCCTTCCTCGTCGAAGACTTTGAAGAGCATCGTGGAGGCTCCATCGTACTTAAAATGGATGGCGAGGGCACCTTCCGCACAGCAGACTCGAGCAACCTCGCCCCAGCCACCGGTCACGAAGATCTTGCCTGGGGAGACGGCTTCAACATCCGCTCCAGTCGTCGGGGCGTCGAAGTCGGCGTGCTGCAGCCAAAGCTCGAGGGGGCCCCTCGGCGGCATCTCGGCGCAGAAGAACAACGGAAAGAGAATCCAAGTGCGTGGAGGCATCGCCGACCACATCACGAGTTCGTGTGAGGAGTCCGTGGAATGGGCTCCTGGGGTGACGGCGTGCATCACCATGGTGCAGCGACCACGACCACGGCGTGGGCGGCGCCGCTCGCCGCCTCTCCCTCCGTGGCCCTCGGCTTGGGCATACAGAGACAGCGCATACCCGGGAGGTGACCGCTCGCACCAAGGCCTCGACACCTCCGGCCTCACGACTAGGTCGCGGCGATGGGCCAGCCTCTTCTTTGGCGGAAGCGCCCCAAGCTCGTCACGGGGGGTTTTCCCTTCTCTGCAGCCGATAACCTCCGTATCGGCACCATGAGTGTCGCCGCTAGCGATGAAGCAAGGGATAAGAAGCGAGCAGAGACAGAAGGGATGAGCAACGGGGGCTCCGCCCCTCCTCATTAATAGCAGGAGAAAGCCAACCGGCGATCCCCACGATCACAAGTAATGATAATTTTTCTCTGCATGCAGCAGGGACTCGTCAAGTCGGCCAGTTGCCAAGGCAACATGGGGAAGCGGAGACGCCCACGTCCCATCAATCACCATGCGTCAATCGAGGTTGCAAGCTGTTGGGGCCCGTGGTGCTTCACACTGGCCCCTTGGCTTCGCCTTGAAGCCATGTCTGAGCGCGCCTTAGGCCTAGGGGTACTGTCGGCGTCCTAGGAACGGGGGTCCCCAGACTTGCCTGCCTGCGGCCCACGGCATGGCTCCGCCAGCGGCCCCGTACGGCCCATCTTCACCAGCAAACACTCAAGACCCTCATGTGGGGCCGAGCCTCGCGAGGCGGAAGACGCAAGACCTCCTCGGGGGTGGCCTCACCAGGCTGGCTCGCGAGGGGCAGAGAGATCAATGCAAGGGGCACCTCGCGAGGTCCCTGTGAGGCAAGCCATGACGACCAAGGCCAGGCGGGCACCAGGCATGCGCAGTGTCCTCGTTTCCTCTTTGGTGCTAAAGGGACAGACGCAGGCGAGGAGTCCTGAGGCATCAGGCAAAGGTTTCCATATCGGTGCAACAAGACCAAGACCAGCAGGACGGCCGGAAGGAGGTCACCATGGAGCCCAGGCTAGCGTCACCACCAGAGCCTTTGCCAGGCGAAGACCACCTTTCGTCAGGATAGCTTGTACTAGATGTCCCCCTTCAAATTGCCCATTGTGGGATCCCTTCCAGCCTAATGTTTGGGAAGAGGACCCGAGCCTCTATATATAGGACTAGCCACCACCATAGGGAGGCATCTCAACAAAAACGAGACCCATTCCACCAAGGCCACCACACAAGCTGATCGAGCTCAAGAACACCTCTCACCAGGATGCTGTTCAACCCTTGTACTTGTTCATCCTCAGCCCAAGAAGCAATCCACCACACCACATTGGAGTAGGGTATTACACCACAACGGTGGCCCGAACCAGTATAAATCTTGTGTCCCTTTGTTCTGCGAGTTCGACGCGCTTAGCCCTGAGATTGCGGTGAGAGCGTGAGCTAGTGGGGGAGAGATCTTCGTGCGCACCCCAGACTTGAAAGGTCAAGTGTTTTGCCGGAACTCGAAATCCGACAAGAGGGAAGCAGGGATTTGCAGAGGTGCTAGAGCTCGAGTTTTGAAACAGAGATAAATAATATTTTGAGCGGCATACTTTCATTGTCAACATAACAGCCAAGAGATCTCGATATCTTCTATGCTACACACGTTGTAGGCGGTTCCCAAACATAATGGTAAAGTTTATACTGCCCCACCACCAACAAACATCAATCCATGGCTTGTCCGAAACAACGGGTGCCTCCAACTAACAACAATCCTGGGGGAGTTTTGTTTGCAATTATTTGATTTGAGCATGGGATTAGGCATCCCGGTTACCGGCCATTTTCTCGTGAGTGATGAGCGGAGTTCACTCATCATGAGAATAACCCACCACTACTGCAGGATGCTGCTAACATGACAGTACGATCAGAGACCCTTTGAGAAACTATGTGCGATGCAGTAATCGCAAACGGTGGTGTATGAAAACCGTCAAAAAAGGTGCAAAACATTTGTGATGGAGGATGCATCAAACACGGTTCAAATTTTAGTTGCGTGTGCGATTCAGGACACACGGTTAACCCGTTCAAACTATTTGCGATGAGGCAGAACAATAGAAACGGGCCGCCATATCAATGTGTGTGCCATATACGGCATACAGTTTGTTCCGATCAACCGTTTGCTATTAGGGGTGCAACATAAACAATTAGCCATATCAAGGTGTGTGTGATATATAGGGCATACGGTTCACTTGGACAAACTATTTTCCAGTAGTGAATGCAACAGAAATGGTTCAATTTAACAAGATGTGTGTGTTACGTGGCAAACAGCTGATTCAGATGAACTATTTTGCGATGAGAATTTACAACACAGGCGGTTAATACAGTTAGTTCGTGTGCGATTCTGTGTGTACAAAAAACTTTGAAAATGCAAACTAGTTGCTTGCGGTGTCTATGTGTGCTCACACGATGCGTCTGCGAGTACTCGTGTGCAATGATTAGTAGGTTACACATGCATTTCCTTATGTTAACACTTGTGTGAAAAATAACACCTGACACTGGCTATGGTCTTCGGGTTGTGTGTTTGGTCCACTTAGTCTTCCCGTGCTCCAGCGAATGCTTCCCACGCTCCAGCGAATGCTTCCCGTGCTCCACATGGGTGAATTGTAAAATCCACGCCTATTCCCTCACCGGTTTCTCACCACCATCTAATGGCTTGCTGCATATAACCCAGGCGGAAACGCACCGCCGCAACACTCTGCTAAGATCTAGTCCTCACCCATCTACCATCAGTTATTCTAAGCATGCTAGGCAACGACCAAAGCTTCAACGTCGACGCCTACCTGCATTACATCTTCAGCGAGGAGAGCGAGTCGGAGCACGTTGGGGAGCAAGAGCTTCATCGGCCGGTGCAGGCACCATGGCCCATCGGTAGCGATATCGGCGTCATAGTCCTTGGGAGCACAATCGACATATTGCAGAGGAGTTTGCCATCCATCGTGCAAATGATCCAGAGCTGCTCGGCGGCATGATCGATGACCCACCCGAAGAAACGCCGTCACCGGTGCTCATCGAGAGCCTGATGCCCCGCAAGGAATGGGCACGGGACCTCTGCGATTCAGTCAAGACAAAGGCAGCCTGCGGCTTCATCATTGCCCGCGGCGGCCGTGTCAACCTCGATCCCAATGATGTGGTGGCCAGGCTTGAGCGCATCCTTGGTGGAGGTTACGTCCCTGACGAAGTAGAACATCGCAAAAGTGATATCTTGAGGATGCAGGTGATCAACTGAATTTTCTACCAGGCTAGAGACATGGAAATGGAGCGGTTCTGCGGAGTTGTCATGCACGTGATTGCATGCTGTCAAGCTCTTCTGGAAGAGGCCCAGCAGCCCCAAGAGCCTCCCATCGGCGTCAGCAGCTCCGTAGGCGGAGGCGGGACGGGACACTCGGAGTGAACGGCCGCAAGGGTGCTATGCTGATCATGCATTCCGAGAAGACCATCGTCGGAACGCCGCCAGCTCAGCCTTTTAGCTTATATTTTATTATAATTGTATGCATATGTAGGTCGTGAGTGTTCTGGGCCTTGCCGCATTTGGCATTTTAAATTATCCTGAATATGTAAGACAATTATTAAGAATTATTAACAGTTGCCATTGTAAATTTGCCTCAACGACGAGCAGAGTGCACACAGGGACGCCAGAGCGGAGCGCGCCGCGGCTGCCTCAACGGCGAGCAACCATGTGGTCAACCTTCTGCCATCAATAAATTCCGACCTTGTTTCTCGTCACATTGCTGATTACAACACAATAAGTAATTGCAAATCTGTTCACATCTCTCAAACTAATATGTGTTCACACTTAGCACCGGGCTATAAAAACTACCCACTCGAAAATTACTTCAGATTTCCTCTCGTGGTCACCCGCCAAACTGGTTTTCTCTCTCAAGTCGTTCCGCCATGACTGGTAGGATGAGTTTACGGTGGACATATAACCAGGCAACAAAGACCAAGGCCATGGAAGCACTAGAGAGGTCCCGCCGTGAAGCCGCAGACGCAACAGAGATGTCCGAGCGCGCCGTGGAGCCCTCGAACAAGCTGTCACGGGCACACGAGGGCTCTCACAAGAGCATTCATGGCATCGGCCATCGCAACGAGCCGGTGTTCCTGAAGTCCATCACCGGTGACAACGACATTCTCGCTGGCGTCACTACGCAGCAGGTGCTAGTCGACGGCTTGATGAAACTGCTCAAGATTAGCGATGCCTTAGTTGACAAGGCAACCGGCCTCGTCGAGCAACTCATGGATGACAATGCAAAGCTCCTCAAGTTGGTCCCCGAGAAGGAGGAGGAGTCCGCCGGATGGAAGATGGTGCATGAGCAGAGTAGTGGCTCGAAGATGACGTTGAAAGCGGTCATCGAGGAACTGATGGGTGGCTTGAGGAAGCTCCGGATCGAGCGCGAGCAAGAGGTGGAGGAATCTGTGGCTGCTTTCAAGCAAAGTCGTGAGGAATTGAAGAAGGAGCTGGAGGATTTCGCCGTTCGGCGATCCATCGACGAGTAGAGACAGTAGGAACCCAGATCGTGGTCTGCAATTTCCTTCTTCTCTAGCCCCCGTGTCTTCCGGGCTTTGCCGCATGTGGCATTTCAAATTATCTGGAATATGTAAGACAATTATTATGTGCACCATTGTAAATTTGTCGTCTTATTATCCGTTGCCATTTTATATGTGGTCGTATTATCCATTTCCGTATGTGGCAATTTAAATTAGGGAGGAATACTAGTTGAAAACACGAACAAAGCAAATGCTGCCATGGGATCACAAGCAAACACCCTCCTTCTAGGTGCTTTAATTAACGCATTAATGGAAAAGATGTGAGCGAAGTGGGTGGCGGCTGGTGCATGGAGGTCAAAGAGCTCGCTTCCCGGTGAGCATGGGAGGCCTTGCTTCTCGCACGTGTCCCGTCGAGCATGCGAGGTGGATAGGATGCACGCGTACCATCGAGCCTGCGCGGTGGACTGCTCGCACGCGTCACATCGAAGCTGCACGGCGGACTTCTCGCGCTCGTCCCATCTAATCAAACAGCTGCACGCACACCACCGCGTATGGTTAAATTTCGACATGGTAAATATAATACAACCGTTTGCGATATTAATGTGTTAGTATTTTTTTCAAAAAGGACTTCGTTGGCTACTAATGTGTGCGCCTCTTCTCAAACTGGACGATTTTTCTTACCACGGCATATATGTTCCATGTCATAAAACCATGCCAATTTTCATGTTTTTTGGGTGACTTTTTTATTTACTGGGATTTAAAAACTAAGATTCTCATTGTTTCAGGACGACGATAAGTTTGTAATTCATTCTCATTCCTTAAACGGGACCTAAACATGCACTCAATGATAGATGTATGATTTCCCACCCATTTTGCTTCACTGGAGCATGTGGTTGTAGTTCAAGTTTGAATTATGGACTACATTAAATGCATAGAAAACTTAGTAATTAGTAATATATATACAATGGCCAAACGAACCCTGAACACTTTCAAATTTCAGCCCGACACTCCTGTTATTCTATGTTGCCTGTAGATAACAATGTTCAAGGCGAGAAGAGGCATCGATTATCGTTTCACCCACAAGAGGGGCATGTTTCCCTACCGGAACCACGGGGGTTGCGAGGGGCTCTGGATTGTAAAAGTCTTGTAATATAGCTTCGCCCAAATTGGACAATTATATATACCATGTAGTGACACCATACCAAGTTTCATGATTTCCTGGTGAGTTTTGGATTTACAGACATTTCAAAACCGAGATGCACAATGTTTGTGGCTAGGCCAGGACGGCGAGACAGTTGAATTTGTTCCCACTCGTTCAATGGGACCTAAACATGCACCCCAAGGAAACATGTACGTTTTTTCTAGCCATTTTGGTGCACTGGAGCATGTATTTGTAATTCAGATTTGAATGATGGACATTAAATGCCTAGAAAACTGAATTAATGAATAAAAAAGGTCAAACGAACCCTGAACAATTTCAAAGTTCAGCCCGAATCTCCAGTTGTTCCATGTCGCGTGTAGAAGAAAATACGAGGCTAGAAGAGGGAGTGATTATCGTTTGGCCCACAAGGGGACACGTTTCCCTATCGAAACCACGAGGGTTCTTGCGGCAGGCTCCGGTTTGTAAGAGGTTTGCAATAAAGCTTGGCCCAAATTGGCAATGTTTTTACCACGACATATATGTGCCATGACATGACACCTTGCCACCTTTGATGACTTTCTGGTGATTTTAGGATTTATGGGGACTTAAAAACTGAGATTCGAAATGTTTCAGGAAGAGCCAAGACACCGGTACCACTACTAGGGAAAATCCTAGTAGTAGCGTGGGTTTAATGCCAATTAGTAGTGCGGGGAACCGCACTACTATTAAGGCGCTACAACTATTAATTAGCAGTAGCGCGTGCGGCACACGCTACTGCTAAGACATAGCTGCAGCGCGTGTTTACTCCAGCGCTACTGCTAATCTAACTAGTAGTAGCGTGTTTCCTGTCCATCGCTACTAGTATTATTTTTTTCATTTTTTTATTTTTAGTGTATTTATACGCCGTTATACAAATTTTGGTATAGTACCAATTATGAGGTTGTTATATCAATATGTCCATAACAGTCTGCAAATGAAGGTGGATTAGGTTCAAGTGGAGGCAACATGTGGTGCATGTCAAAAGTATACTACTAATTCAAACTTGATCTAGTTTGCACTAGTAGTACTTTCGATGTGCACCACATGTTGCCTCCACTTGAATCTAATCCGCCAACACAAGCTATTTAATCATCATCATAGTCATTAACACCAACAATAGCTATTTAATCATCATAGTCATAGTGTAGCACACATCATCATCTTCAAACTCATTATAGCTAGCTAATCACCACCAACACTAGCCGCGGTAGCTATGTAATCACCACAAACACTAGCTTATAATAATCATCATAGTCATTACCACCAACACTAGCTATTTGATAATCATAACTCATTTCTAGCTAGCTAATCACTCCTGCTGCTCTCTCTCAGGTAAAATAGCATAAAACATGTGTAGCACTCCTGCTTCATCATGTTGGAGCATGCAGATGAACATGTCTCCTAATCATGGGCTGCGCTTCTGATTACTACCCCCTAGTACTTCTCTGCGATCATTCACAATTTTGCTCCAGTCTTTCACTATTAAGGATTCCTCTCTTTTAGAAATCCTGAATGCACTAAATTGCATTGTAGGATGTCTTGGCTGCAAGCTAACCATTCTCATGTGAACTTTAGTCTCGATCCAATGAGGCACAACATTCATCACGAGTCCCTGTTGAAGAACATCGTATAGTAACATAATTAGCAATGAATTAGTTTAGCTTAAAAAATAATGTATGCAAAAGATGCACTGAGGAAAAATAGTAAACATTTTACCATCTTTCCTAAATAGATGTGTCCGTAGTTCAATACGAACACTGTTGGTCGCACGTTTTGAGTACAAAGCTTTTTATGTCCAAGAAAGTAATTTGTCTTGACAATATGAAGATCCTCAAGCCATGAAACATAATGACCTATCTCCTTGTAGTTTAGTTCAGCCCCGAGACAGTGGACTGTCATGTCTACCAAGCGCCGGACATGTTTGCTTGAATGGAAATAAGCTGTCAATAGAAATTAGTTGTCAACTATTTTTGAATAAACAATATCGAAGACATAAATATGGTTGAGAAACTCACATAATGGTATAACTGGAGGCGTCTGCACATCGACCCAGATGTCGATATTACCTTCAATATCATCTTCCGGACGAATATCAAAGGTGATAACCATATCATGCTCAAATGCATAAGTCTTGCATAGTTCTTGCCAAGTTTTGCATTCAAAATAGGTGTAGGTGTATGCGTTGTATAATTTTGCATGGAAAGTATAACCATGCTCGGTCTTCAAGTAAACTCTCTTTACCTCCATAGTAGTTTTCATAGGACTGAAACCTATCTTATCCAAGACAAAAACTCTTGCATGGTAGGGGATATGCTAGTAGAATAGTAAAAAAAAATTATAAGTTGAAGCAAATGAAGCAGATGTCATGCTTAATTACGAAAAAGACTTTTCGTTGTGACTTACTGTATCCACTTTGAAGTTCTCGTCTAGCTTGTTGCTGAAGCGCCTATCATGATCTAGGAAGATTTTGTTGCACAGGTTGTGCTCGTCGTCGCAGTATTCGCAAATACCGAAATCCTTTTTGTTGTCAGACATTTCCTATGTTCATAGTTGAAACATTAATTGAAAATCGATCGAAGGCAACTACCGGGATACTCAACACACAAATCCGGGGCAGTCGATATTTCCTTCATATTCTGGCACAAGTCAAGCCAAAATTCATGTAAAAATCCGGCATGACCTTTGCTAAAATAGGAGATATCGAGCACCTGAAATTTGCCGGAACGAAAATGAATCAACACTCCGGGAAAACATAGGCCACTCGGAGGTGTAACCAGCAAACATGACCGGCCACTTGGGAAAGCACATATCCTACTTGAGCAACACAAGATATACATTTCAAAATATCTTATAGGACTCATATTGACATGAGAATTCAATAAGCAAAACCAAATCATAAAATAAATAAGAATCCAAATTAGCATGCATTCAATAAGCAAAAGTAAATCATCTCATGCGTCCGTACATCATAAAATATTATCATGAATACATCCCGAATAGTATCATACATATAACATCACTAATACCACTAAAACCCTAGCGCACGACGGGTATCGGCGCGGGCGGTGGACACCCAAAGAGAAGGGACCATCACAGGATCATAGCTCCAGTGAGATCCCTGGAGAACCTGCCAGGTATTGGAGAACATGTGCTCCAACGCAAACAAGTAGCGATGAACGTGCACGTCCTCCTCGCTGACACGGGGACGTACCACCTCCGCGGGGTCCTCAAGCCTATGCATCGTCACTGGCTCACGCGACCGCCACCAAAGAAGGTTCAGGTCTACGATGGGCTGGATCCTCACCAAGCTGCGCCTCTAGTAGGTAGCGCCTCCCAGTACCAACCCGGCGGAGCCCAATCCCGGACATGGCCCATCTAGTCAAGCAGGTGTCCTCCGCCGAGTCGATGACGAGGATGCGGGATAGGCATCGTCGACGTCGATGCGGGAAAAATTTCTTTAACTAAAACAATAATAACAAATGTGACATGTTCAACTAGTTCTTACTAAAAATAAACTTAGCATAAATAAAAAAACTAGTACCTAATTAGTACCTAGTTCTTACTAACTAATTAGTACCTAGGAACTACTGCCCTAATTACCATCTATTTTGATGAACCTAGGGGTGGAAAGTGGTAGCGGATATTACAATTATCCAACTTAAAAGTGAAATAAGTGGTCAAATTTTACTCGTTTTATTATGCATTACGATAGTGTTTATTCATCATCTAAGAAAACATCATCTAACAAAACATCCGAGCCACATCCGTATCCGATAACATCCACATCTGAATCGTTTCCACCCATAGATGAACCCTGACTAATTTTATGCAACTAAAATTTGAAAAACCCTATGCAGAGGTAGGGGAGGGGAGGAGCAGGCATGCTCACCTCGGGTGCCTGCGGCGAGGGAGGGGCAGGCGGCGTCGAGGTTGGGGTCGGTGCGGCGTCGAATCCGGGATCGAGGGCGGAATCGAGGGTGTGCGGAGAGCGATGGGAGAGGGCGCGGCGGCCGACGGGCGGTGACGGCGGAGGAGTTGGATTTGGGGGAAGTGGCCGTGGGGAAGAACGAACCGCGCGGTTAAGTCAGAAGTAGCAGTAGCGCGTTCCAGGAAGTGAGCTACTACTAAGCTAGCTATAGCGCATTCCTCGATATGCGCTACTGCTATTCCTTTCTCTTTTTTCCCTTTTTCATTTATTTTTCTTTACATTTTATTTTTTTCCTTTCACCTTTTTCTATTTCTTTCATTTTCATTTACTTTTCTATTTGCTTTCCATTTAATTTTATTACCTTTAGCAGTAGCGCCTTTCAGCGTAAACACGCTGCTACAAAGCAAGTAGCAGTAGCGCGATTCGGTGTAGATCGTTACTACTATGTGTAGCCTATCGACTAAGCCGTGGGAATTTTAGTAGTAGCACTTTTATCTTCAGGCGCGCTACTGCTACAACTGTATCTGTAGCGCCGTTTACATCAGCGCGCTACTGCTACTTAGCACCACCGTGCTTTTTTAGCACACGCTACTGCTAAAGTTCTGTGTATAAGGTTTTCCCTAGTAGTGTACGGTTGTAATTCGTTCCCATTCCTGGCATGAGACCTAAACATGCACCCAAGGACACATGTATAAATTTTCTAGCCATTTTGGTGAACTGGAGCATGTATTTGTAGTTCAGATTTGAATTATGGACAATAAATGCCTAGGAAACTCAATTAATGTATAAAAAGGCCAAACAAACCCTGAATAAGTTTAAATTTCAGCACAGATATCCTGTGGTTCCATGTTGCCCGTGGAAGAAAATACAAGGAGAAAAGAGGAAGTGATTACATTTCGCCCACAAGGGGAACACGTTTCTCTATCAGAACCACGAGGCTTCTTTGAGAGAAGCTCCAGTTTTTGTAAGAGGTTTGCAATAAAGCTTGGCCCAAATTGGACAATGTTATTACCACGACATATATGTGCCATGACATGACACCATGCCACCTTTGATGACTTTCTGGTGAGTTTAGGATTTATGGGGACTTAAAAACTAAGATTCAAAATGTTTGAGTATGAGCAATGACAGCAGTACAGTTGTAATTCATCCCCATTCCTAGCATGGGACCTAAACATGCACCCTAGGACACATGTATATTTTTCCTAGCCATTTTGGTGAACTGGAGCATGTATTTGTAGTTCAGATTTGAATTATGGACATTAAATGCCTACGAAACTCAATTAGTGTATAAAAAGGCCAAATGAGCCCTGAATAAGTTTAAATTTTAGCACGGATATCCTGTGGTTCCATGTTGCCCGTGGAAGAAAATACAACGAGAAAAGAGGAAGTGATTACGTTTCGCCCACAAGGGGAACACGTTTCTCTATCAGAACCACGAGGCTTCTTTGAGAGAAGCTCCAGTTTTTGTAAGAGGTTTGCAATAAAGCTTGGCCCAAATTGGACAATGTTATTACCATGACATATATGTGCCATGACATGACACCATGCCACCTTTGATGACTTTCTGGTGAGTTTAGGATTTATGGGGACTTAAAAACTGAGATTCGAAATGTTTGAGTATGAGCAATGACAGCAGTACAATTGTAATTCATCCCCATTCCTAGCATGGGACCTAAACATGCACCCTAGGACACATGTATATTTTTCCTAGCCATTTTGGTGAACTGGAGCATGTATTTGTAGTTCAGATTTGAATTATGGACATTAAATGCCTACGAAACTCAATTAGTGTATAAAAAGGCCAAATGAGCCCTGAATAAGTTTAAATTTTAGCACGGATATCCTGTCGTTCCATGTTGCCCGTAGAAGAAAATACAAGGTGAAAAGAGGCAGTGATTATGTTTCGCCCACAAGGAGGACACGTTTCCCTATCGGAACCACGAGGCTTCTTTGAGAGAAGCTCCGGATTGTAAGAGGCTTGTAATAAAACTTGCGCCACAATGGACGAAAAAATTCCTCGACATATAAGTGTCATGCCGTGACACCATGGCAGGTTTCATGATTTTCGGCTTAGTTTTGGATTTACGGGGATTTAAAAACCGAGATTCTTCTCACGAAATGTTTTCAAATAGCACATGGTACACTCACGAAAGACGATATTTAATGAAAACATCATGGAAACCATATTTTAAAGTTTCATAAAAATCTGAAAAAATGTGGGATGTTAAGAAGGTGATGTTTTATTGCGACACAAAATTTCAAGTTGAAAGACATTACGAGAAGTGAGCTATGAAAAAGACAAATCGCCGCTATTCAACACTGATTTTGTCTTTTTCATATCTCACATCTCTTAATGTGTTTCAACTTGAAATTTTGTGTGCCAATAAAACGTCATCGTCTTAACAACCCGCATTTTTTTGAAACTTCAAAACATCTTTTTCTTGTGGTTTTCACCAGTTTCCATAGAATTTGGTTTCCGTATGATATGCCCCCCCCCCCGCTATGCGCACGATCTGAGTCCTGCGTTCTGACTGGCCAGAACCCAAACCCCACTGATCATACGTGTGCACTGTTGGATGCTCCCAGATTGAACGGCAACCCTGAGCCCTTTCGACAGCACATGCAGTACATGGGTAAGCAATGTGTGCATGCATCATGTAGCTCACGCTTCCTTCTCTACTAGGTTTTCACTCGAAATAGCTACCATTTCTCGCCACTCCTTTCATCCGTTTCCCGCCTCTTCTCCCAGATATGCATGATGTAGATGTTCGTTTAATTCTTATAGTTCATCTCATCCAAAATCAATTAGTTTTGTAAAAAACTATTTTAAGATTCATGGAATTGTGCATTGTAAAGGTAAAAACCAATAGTGACAATTCATTTAAAAAAAAGGTTTGGGCAATTAAGATATGGAAGATTTTAGAGAACAAAGGAGAAGTGCTTGTGTTTAGAGGTTTGTGCATTAATTATGCTTAAGTTCAACCATGGAGTCTTCTGGATTGTACATGTGGCAGAATCTAGTGGAATGTAGATGATATCCAACGGCGAGTAGTGCTTGGATTTGCCATCTTTCTACCGTTGGATTGGCTTCATCCAACAAGCAACTTTCATAGTTATTCAGACACTATATATGTGTATAGATGTATAGATATATATAGATGTGTCCTATGCTAAACAAAATAAAGTTTGAGCTCATGTGTGGGATGACCCCCTCCCCCCCGCTGCTACCTCGAAGTTGGGAAACCGACATCATAGGTATTGAACCAGGCTTGGATTCAGGTACGGTATTCGGTTTGTAATGTACTTGGCATGGCCCATTGTCCGTGTCAAAACCGGCGGATCTCGGGTAGGGGGTCCCGAACTGTGCATCTAGGTTGGATGGTAACAGGAGGCAAGGAACACGATGTTTTTACCCAGGTTCGGGCCCTCTTGATGGAGGTAAAACCCTATGTCCTACTTGATTAATATTGATGATATGGGTAGCACAAGAGTAGATCCGCCACGAGATCAAGGAGGCTAAACCGTAAAAGCTAGCCAATGGTATGATTGTTGTATGATGAAGTTGTCCTACGGACTAAAACGCTCCGGTTTATATAGACACCGGAGAGGGTTAGGCTTACACAAAGTTGGTTACAATAGTAGGAGATCTAAATATCCGCATCGCCAAGCTTGCCTTCCACGCCAAGGAAAGTCCCATCCGGACACGGGACGAAGTCTTCAATCTTGTATCTTCATAGTCCTGGAGTCCGGCTGAAGGTATAGTCCGGCTACCCGGACACCCCCTAATCAAGAACTCCCTCAGTAGCCCCCGAACCAGGTTTGAATGACGACGAGTCCGACGCGCAGATTGTCTTTGTCATTGCAAGGCGGGTTCTTCTCCAAATTCCGTGTACCTGCTAAATAATGTTCGATTTTCGTAATGTAGCGCACCTTGGCTTCCACGACCAATAATGGCCGTCTTCCACGTGTCAAACGAATGCGAAATGTTGGGGTGTTTTTACATTCACACCCCTAGCCGCATAAACGAGCCGCCTATTTAATGGGATGGGGATTCAGATCCAAACCACACCTTCTCCTCTCCGCGAGTAATCATCAAAGCGCCTCTAGAAAAGGTCCATTCCAACATGGCCAGCCGTCGCAGCTCCTCCTCTCGCCCTTCCAGTCCTAAACCTGGAGACTGGGAGAGGTGCTCCATCCCGCACAGCGAGCTAGCGTCGCTTCAGGCCAATGGATTTCTCCCTCAGGCCTATATGGTCCCGGTCCAAGCTGAACTCGCCACCTATAATGGCGGAGAGCAAGCGGAGAGCACCCCCAATCCCTCCAAAGGAGAGCGGGTGTGCCTCGTCCCTTATCTAATAAGAGGACTTGGATTTCCAATTCATCCATTTCTCCGTGGGCTTCTGGAGTTCTACGGCCTCCAGCTGCACAATCTCACGCCCAGCTCTATATTGCATATCGCAGGCTTCGTTGCCCTTTGCGAGCTATTCTTGGGTGTCGAGGCTCATTTCGCGCTGTGGAAGAGGTTATTCTGCCTGGTGCCCCGCTCTCAAGAGGTGTCTATATATCAAGTGGGCGGAGCTAAAGTGTGGCGTATCGCCGGGACCTGATATCTATCCGGAAGCCCAAAGAAGGCGTCCGAGGACTGGCCTTCAGAATGGTTTTATATAGATGATGTCCCACTGTCGGATCCTATCCGGGTCGGTCTCCACAAATTCAAAAGTTCTCCCTTAAAGAAACACCTAAGTTGGCGTCCGCAGAGCTCTCAGAAAGAAGGCGACAAGGACGTCCTTCACCTGATGGGCCGGATAAGACTATTGGCTCATTCCGGACTAACCATGATTGGAGTCATGGCCGCATGCATTATGCGGGGGCTGCAGCCGCTTCAATATAGAGGCCACCCCATGTGGGATTTTAACGGGGAGGATGACGCCACCCGTTATGGTCGTAAGGGGCCAGCCTTAGCTGCCGCTCTAGTAAAGATCTTATCCTCTTTGTACAAGGGAGAAGAGGAGGAATTCCTCCGCGTCAACCCGCAAGGAGGATTTACTATGTACAACCCTCCGAGTTGGATAAGTGGAGAATTGTGCTTTCCCATCCGTTTTATATTCCCATGATTAAATATGTAGTCTAACGATTTCAACGCAGGAACAGCGTTAGGAGGTAAAGGATATAAACAGCCGTCCCCCACAGCCCGAGGATCCAGAACGGTCCCTCTATCCGGACTCGGAAGAGGATCCGGACATATCGGTGGAGCTGATCGACGGGGTGTTTCATCAGCTAAGCAAGGACAATACCTTGGTGGCCATTACGGCTGATTACCCAGGGTTAATTCCGGCCTCCTAGGTAACAGAGAGCGGAGTCTCATCCCCTTGAGAAGGAATCCATTCTCACGCATTTCAGTTTTCCTGACAACGACCATGTTTTGCAAGGGAGGTTTCCGAGGCGGGAGGCCGAACCTACGGCGGCTAGCCAACGAGGGGCCGCAGGGCCCCGTGCGGTAAAAAGGAATGTAGTCCGGACTGAGACACCGGTGCAAAGGTATAGCGCACCCTCTTTTTCCCTGGTGTTATTCCTTCAGGGCATATTAACGTTCGTGCTATCTTCAGGACAAAGAGACCTCACCGGACTACATCCGAAGAGGTTGCCAATCACGCCTCCACCAGCCAGGCTCCAACGCCTGGCCCGGAAGTGGAAACGAACACAAGATGCGCACCGGACGCTCGTCCGACAGAGGATGCGGACAGGCTGTCTGCCACCAATTTCGAGGCGGAGAGTGCCATGAACCATAGGTGTCACCGGACACTTCTTCGCGACGCTTGTTTCTCCCAAGAGGCATTAGATGCCTTCAATTCAGGAGATGCGTACCTCCGTGCCGCTCAAAATGGTTTATCCAGAGCCACAGAGCAATATGTAAAAGACATACGGGTAAGAAATTTTTTGGTAAATATATATATATACCAGTAGCCCCCGAGACTTGAAACAGTTTGAGTAACTTATTTAAGGATCATTTGTTATGCAGGTTCTCTCAGAGAAGAATACCGTACTGTCCCAGGAGCTAGAAGAGTGCAAAGCCCAACTGGAGGCCGCACTAGCCACGGCAGGGGAGCCCAAAGAGACCCTCTCTGGTAAGATACACTTCAAAAGATTAGTATCTTGCGAAGTGCGGCATGGGTGTAAATCTGGCAAATCATATTGCAGATGGCGCCGGACTGGATCCGGAGAGGCAACAACTCTTACGCCGGCTAAAGGCCGGTGAGAGTATGCTGACAAGGGTGAGGCAGGAGAAGAATGATCTTCAGGATGCCAACACCAAGCTGGACGTTGAACTTAAAGATGTTCGTGGCCAGCTGTCAGACTCCACTAAGGAGAATCATCGGCTTCGACGTGGCATATTTAGTAAGTGCTTAAGCGAATCTTTGAAAGAAAAGAGTTCGGCGAGGAAGTCGACTAACAGAGTAATGTCTGTAGGTATGCTAACGGGTCGTCCTGCAGAGGAGATGCCCGGTTCTACGGGTGACCTTCTTCCCGAGCTCTCGCAACTGCACGATCGAGTTCGGCAGGCGATGCGAGGCGTTGCCCAAGCCTTATGGCCTTCCCACTCCATGCCCGAGGGCCTTGGAGAGCTTTCGGAGAGGCTTAAGGGAGCACGGTGGCGCTTCCGGTTGTGGAAGATATCGGCCTGCCGACAAGGCGCTAGGGAGGCCTTGGCCATGGTGAAGCCGCGGTACACGAAGTCTGACCCAAACCACATGGCCGAGGTCGGACCTGTGGGGCCTGACGGGAAGTAGATCCCTGTAAGCTTAGTGTACGGCCAAGTAGAATTGGCCGCCAAGTATTCCCAGCAGGACTGTAAGTTAGACAGCCTGTTAGATGGTATTGAAGAGGAATACAATCAGTCAGAGTGACTATGTAATTTTTAATTGACATGTGTAATGCCTTCTAGCCGGATTGTAGATCATTTGTCATTGCCGACCTTTTCGCTTCAACCTCAGGACCTGACGGTCCGGAGTGTGTCCGAATACCCTACCGGTTATGTAAGAACCGGGGTATGCATGGAGACCAGGCGTAGGGGTCATTAGTGCTTTATCAAACAAGTGCCCAACTAGTTATGTTATATTACATGGTTAGTAAGAAACATCTTCCAGAGAGAATAGTTCCGTTAGGGGTTCCTTTCTTTGGGAGGCATGCCCTAAAGTGCATGTCCGAACTGCAAACGCAGGAAAATCATCTGGGGGCATATATATAAATAAGTAAAAAAGGTCATCTTTTAGTTCACCGACCGAATATTCCCTTAAGAACGCTAGGTTTCGGCTTCACCCAGTCTGAGGTACACATCCGACTGATCCGGAAGTAACAATCGCAGAGGTGCTCCCTTTACCACCTAGCCGAACAATCGGGAACGTAGGGGTAAGCACAGGAGCCAGGCAACCCAGCTTGGCCAAAACTTAAGTCATATCGATGCATATAATGGTGAAGAAAAGGTACATGCAGAAGTTTGACACATGTGGTGGGCATGAAGCGCGTATAAATAAGCTTCTGTTAAAGAAGGCCCTAGGTTTAATGAGCGTGAGTAGCACGTCACTTGAGGAGCCCTTAAGGGCTATAAAAGAAAAGGGGGGAAGGAGAGAAATGTAAGACAGAAAATGTAAAAAATGGACAGAGGAAGGAGACAAACACGGAGTCCAGCGCTAGGCATAGAATCTTCGGAGACGGGCCGCGTTCCATGGGTTCGGCTCGAGTCGGTTATCCGACGCATCTCGTAGGCGGTATGCTCCACCAGTCAGGACTTGGTCGATTATGAAGGGACGTTCCCACTTGGGCTTCAGCTTGTCCTTTTTCTTGTCCGGCAGGCGTAGAACTAATTCGCCAACATTGTAGTTTTTGGCCCGCACTTCTCTGCTTTGATATCTTCGAGCCTGCTGTTGATAGAATGCGGAACGGGCTTTTGCCACGTCGCGCTCCTCCTCTAAGGCGTCCAAACTGTCCTGCCGATCGAGCTCGGCTTCCCCTTCTTTGTACATGCGCACTCGAGGTGAGTCATGAATTATGTCGCAGGGCAAGACTGCCTCTACACCGTACACCATAAAAAATGGTGTGTATCCTGTGGTGCGATTCGGCGTGGTCCGCAGCCCCCAGAGTACGGAGTCGAGCTCCTCTAACCAGTGCGTGTTAGATTCCTTGAGGGACCGCACTAATCTGGGTTTGATGCCTCTCATGATGAGACCATTTGCACGTTCGACCTGACCGTTAGTTTGTGGGTGATAGACGGAAGCATAATCGAGCTTGATGCCGATGTTTTTGCACCAGAGTTTTACCTCATCGGCCGTAAAGTTCGTGCCGTTATCGGTGATGATGCTGTGGGGGACGCCATAACGGTGTACGACCCCGGATATAAAGTCTATCACAGGTCCGGATTCGGCCGTCTTAACAGGCTTGGCTTCTATCCACTTGGTGAAGTTATCCACCATGACCAGTAAGTATTTTTTCTTGTGGGTTCCGCCTTTAAGGGTCCCACCATGTCAAGCCCCCAGACCGCGAAAGGCCAAGTGATGGGGATAGTTTGGAGGGCGGTGGGTGGTGGGTGGCATATGGCTTTGGTTTGCAAAAAGCTGGCAACCGATGCATCATTGGACCAAGTCCTGAGCATCCGCCCGGGCCGTCGGCCAATAAAAGCCTGTACGGAAAGCTTTGCTTACAAGGGACCGGGCTGCGGCGTGATGGCCATCGAGTCCGGCATGAATTTTAGCCAGCAGGGTCCGCCCTTCCTCTTCGGAGATGCACCTTTGAAGGACTCCGGTAGTGCTTTTCTTATAAAGTTCTCCCTCATGGACTTTATAGGCTTTAGATCGCCGAACAATACAGTGTGCCTCGTTTTGGTCCTCTGGGAGTTCCTGCCTAGTAAGGTAGGGTAGGAATGGTTCTGTCCACGGGGCGATAACGGCCATTAGTACGTGGGCTGAGGTTGTGATTTCATTGGTAGAGCCTCCGATTATGTCAGATTGTTCCGCGTCAGACAGTGCGGTTGGGTCCGGGCTAATATTGTCATGTTCCCCTTCCCAAACTACGGATGGCTTGAACAGCCTTTCCAGGAAGATGTTGGGGGGGACCGCATCGCGTTTTGCCCCGATGCGTGCCAGGACGTCTGCCGCCTGATTGTTTTCTCGGGCTATATGGTGAAATTCGAGCCCCTCAAACCGAGCTGACATTTTGAGGACGGTGTTGCGGTAATCTATCATTTTTGGATCCTTGGCATCGAAGTCTCCATTTATTTGTGATATCGCGAGGTTTGAATCCCCGCGCACCTCTAGGCGTTGAATGCCCATGGATACTGCCATCCGGAGACCATGTAAAAGGGCCTCATATTCGGCTGCATTGTTGGAGTCCGTGTACATAATCTGGAGTACATATTGAACTGTATCTCTTGTGGGGGACGTCAAAACGACGCCGACCCCAAGTCCGGCCAACATTTTGGAACCGTCGAAGTGCATGATCCAGTTTGAATATGTGCCGTACTCTTTAGGGAGTTCGGCCTCCGTCCATTCAGCGACGAAGTCGGCCAAAACTTGCGACTTGATAGCTCGCCGTGGTCTATAAGTTATGTCGAACGGGAGGAGCTCGATGGCCCATTTTGCAATCCGGCCCATTGCGTCACGGTTATTTATAATATCATTGAGTGGTACTTCCGATGCTACTGTGATTGAACACTCTTGAAAGTAGTGTCGTAGCTTCCGGGATGCCATGAATACCGCATATGCAATCTTTTGATAATGTGGGTACCGTGATTTGCATGGGGTGAGGACAGTGGACACATGTAAACCGGCTTTTGAAGGGGGAATTTGTGTCCGTCCGTTTCCCGTTCGACGACGAGTACTGTGCTGACAACTTTATGGGTTGCTGCAATGTACAATAGAATTGGTTCGCCGATGTTTGGCGTGTCCAGGACGGAGTTTGTTGCCAATATGGCTTTTATTTCCTTGAGTCCGGCCGTGGCGGCATCCGTCCACTCGAAGTGTTCGGTGCGCCGAAGGAGGCGATAGAGGGGTAGCACCTTTTCTCCCAACTGGGAGATAAAGCGGCTTAGAGCCGCCATGCATCCGGTTAATTTTTGTATTTGTTTGAGGTCCTTTGGGATATCCAATTGTGACAAAGCTCGGATCTTGGCTGGATTTGTTTTGATTCCTCTACCGGATACAATGAAGCCCGAGAGCTTTCCGGCTGGAACGCCGAAAACGCATATCTCCGGATTTAGCTTGATGTCATATGCTCGGAGGTTGTCAAATGTAAGCCTCAAGTCGTCTACTAGAGATTCGACATGTCTTGCTTTTACGACCACATCATCCACGTATGCCTCTACTATTTTGCCGATCTGGTTTGCCAGACATGTCTAAATCATGCGCTGATATGTTGCGCCGGCGTTTTTTATCCTGAAAGGCATAGTATTGAAGCAGAATGGGCCGTATGGGGTGATGAATGCTGTTGCGGCTTGGTCTGACTCGGCCATCTTGATTTGATGGTAACCGGAGTATGTGTCGAGGAAGCACAACGAATCGTGTCCTTCAGTGGCGTCGATAATTTGATCGATGCGGGGGAGGGGGAAGGGATCCTTTGGGCAAGCCTTGTTAAGGTCTTTGAAGTCAACGCACAGGCGCCAAGATTTGTCCTTCTTTGGTACCATCACCAAGTTTGCTAGCCGGTCCAGATGTTTTATATCTCTGATGAATCCGGCCTCCAATAGTTTGGCTAGCTCCTCTCCCATTGCCTGTCTCTTGGGCTCAGAGAAACGCCGAAGGGCTTGTTGACAGGTTTGAATCCTTTTAGGATATTTAAGCTGTGTTCGGCCAGCCTGCATGGGATTCCTGGCATGTCTGAAGGGTGCCAGGCAAAAATGTCCCAGTTCTCCCGTAGGAATTCTCGCAGTGCGGCGTCTACATCGGGGTTTAATCGTGCCCCGATGGAAGCTGTTTTACTGGGGTCCGTTGGATGGACCTGGAATTTGACTATTTCATCCGCTGGTTTAAAGGAGGTGGACTTGGATCTTTTATCGAGTATCAAATCGTCCCTGTTTATTGTGGAGCGCAGCGTAGTCAGTTCCTCAGCCGCTAGGGCTTCAGACAGTGCCTCAAGGGCCAATGCGTCTGTCATGTTTTCGGCGCGGAGTGCTATGTCCGGATCACTAGCGAGAGTGATGATTCCGTTCGGCTCGGGCATCTTGAGCTTCATGTACGCGTAATGGGGTATTGCTTGGAAGATTGTAAATGCTTCCCGCCCCAGCAGAGCGTGGTATCCGCTACTGAATGGGGCCACTTGGAATGTGACCTCTTCAGACCTATAATTATCCGGCGTGCCGAACACCACATCTAGTGTGATTTTTCCTGCACAGCGCGCTTCCCGACTGGGATTATTCCTCTAAAGGTTGTGCTGCTTCAGTCAATGCGGTTCTAGTCTATTTCTATTTTTTGAAGGGTTTCCTCATAAATGAGGTTCAATCCACTGCCTCCGTCCATGAGTACCTTGGTGAGGCGAAAGCCGTCCACTATAGGACTGAGTACCGATGCGGCTGGTGCTCGAGCTGTTCGGATTTTAGGTTCATCACTGGCATTAAAAGTAATAGCCGTGTCACTCCATGGGTTTATTGTTGCTACTTGATAGACTTCGGCGAGGCTGCGGAGTGTTCTTTTTCGCATATCATTTGATGCGAAAGTCTCGAAGACTGTTAAGAGTGTACTGGAGTCCTTGAGGTGGCTTTCTGCGGCCTCCGTAATTAGGATATCTTCGCCCCTTTTGGCCACCTACCGGAGTATCCAACATGCTCTAAGGCTATGAGTTGGTGTGGCGTCCTCTGTACTATGAATTTTACAGGGTCCATTAAGCCATCCCTCCAGTACGGTTCCATGCCCTGTAGAGGGTTTTGGTTTTCTGGTTTTTAACCCGGGTGTCTGATGATGATGCACCCTTTTATTTCGTACGAGGTTTCTATTCAGGGCCGGATTGTCCCAAAATTTAGTTTCGGTTTTCCAGGCGCTTTCCACCGCACAGTACTTTTGTACTATGGATGCCAAGTTAGCGAAGCGTGTAAGATCATGACGACCTGTGGCGTTGAGGATTCCCTTGTCCATGCAATTATTGTAGAAGATTGAGATTGCGTCTTCCTTGCGGCAGTCCTTTAGCCTGTTCATAACCAGGAGGAACCTTGCCCAGTAATGATGTACTGTTTCTTCGGGCTTTTGCCTGATTTGGGATAGATCGCTTATGTTCAGGTGGGTGGGTGGAATTAACTCCGAAACTTCACCCAATATAAGACTCAGAGGCCAAGGAGTTTCCGAACTCTGAAGTTTGGATTCTTGGATGTTGTCCAGTGAATCTAGCCCGTTTCCTGATTCTAAGTTTAGGTCTTGAGTTACATCCTCCCCTCCGCGGGTATCCGGCTTGGAGGGATCAGGAATCCGGACGTAGCTAGTCCTTAAGATAGATGAAGAGTCGCCGCACTGTCCCTCTACCACGGCAACGTGATGGGTGACTTGGGGAGAATTAATTTCTCTTAGATCGGGTTTAAGCCCAATCTGGTCATAATCTGCAATGACCCCCAAGGCGGCGATGCGATCCAAGAGCTCGTTTACGGAAGAGAGCTCCATTGGATCTAACTGCTCGACGAGTTCCAAGCTGACGTGAAGATTGCTTTTGATGACCCGAGAGGTCACCGTCGGCGCAACGGCCGAACAGGCAGTCATGAGAAAACCGCCTAGCCGGAGAGTTTGGCCGACAGCCAAGGCTCCCTTAGTAACGGCGCCATATTTAAAGACGGGAAGAGGCATCCTTCCTGATTGCGATGGCACAGAGGAACTCTCAATGAAAGCACCAATGTCGGTGTCAAAACCGGCGGATCTCGGGTAGAGGGTCCCGAACTGTGCGTCTAGGCCGGATGGTAACAGGAGGCAAGGACACGATGTTTTACCCAGGTTCGGGCCCTCATGATGGAGGTAAAACCCTACGTCCTACTTGATTAATACTGATGATATGGGTAGTACAAGAGTAGATCTACCACGAGATCAAGGAGGCTAAACCCTAAAAGCTAGCCTATGGTATGATTGTTGTATGATGAAGTTGTCCTACGGACTAAAACCCTCCGGTTTATATAGACACCGGAGAGGGTTAGGTTTACACAAAGTTGGTTACAATAGTAGGAGATCTAAATATCCACATCGCCAAGTTTGCCTTCCACGCCAAGGAAAGTCCCATCCGGACACGGGACGAAGTCTTCAATCTTGTATTTTCATAGTCCTGGAGTCCGGCTACCCGGACACCCCCTAATCCAGGACTTCCTCACCCATCGAAGTGCATTTGGGATTTAAACACGTCATACACCATCGTACCCATACAGATTTTCGGGCCACATGCAGTGTATACGGGGTCTTCTGATCGACCATGTCTCCCTTGTGCAGTTTTTTGTGACGACACACACATATATATATATGTGGGCTGCCTGAGTGTATATATATCATCCCTTTGACCAATAATGAGGGCTATTAGTTTTCCATTAATGGATTCCTCCTAGTTCAAGTTAGGGCCCGTCACCATCAAATGTTGGTCAACCAAAACTCGAGCTCATGCGTTGTCAGGATTACCTCCCAGATGCTCGGATTGTTGGGTTCGACCTACATCAAACCCTGCGTATGTATCTCGTCCTTAACCAACTTTCCTTCATGGTTGTTGTCTGTATCGATAGGTAGGCACCACATCTAAATTGTACATTATTCTATATTGAAAACACACATCACCCCTTCCCAACGTACATCATTTTGGGCCGCATGCAAGAGATGCTGGTTTTGTGGTCCCTCTTGTGCGATGTTTATGATGGTTCAATCTATTGGCCCAAGCGGTTTATCAACAACAACAACTGTCATTTGACCAAACGAAAGATTCATTGGTCTATATTATGGTAGGTCATGTAGACATGCATGTATGACCAAAGTATTGATCATTACGTGCATCCGCCCCACTTACACGAAGTGGGAGTCGGTGGGCCAAGCATCCTAGCTAGGTACGACATTATGTTGATACGTATCCAACGTATCTATAATTTTTTATTGTTCAATGCTATTATATTATTAACTTTGGATGTTTATGGGCTTTATTATACACTTTTATATTATTTTTGGGACTAACCTATTAACCGGAGGCCAAGCCCAAATTGTTGTTTTCTTGCCTATTTCAGTGTTTTGAAGAAAAGGAATATCAAACGGAGTAGAAATGGAATGTAACCTTCAGGAGAGTTATTTTTGGAACGGAAGCAATCTAGGAGACTTGGAGTAGACGTCAGGGAAGCTTCGAGGTGGCCACGAGGCAGGGAGGCGCGCTTGCCCCCTGGGCGCGCCCCCACCCTCGTGGGCCCCTCATGGCTCCCCTGACCGACTTCTTTCGCCTATATATGCCCACATACCCTAAAAACACCGGGGAATAGAATTGATCAGGAGTTCCGCCACCAGAAGCCTCCGTAGCCACCGAAAACCAACCTAGACCCGTTTTGGCACCCTGCCAGAGGGGGAATCCCTCTCCGGTGGCCATCGTCATCATCCCGGCGCTCTCCATGACGAGGAGGGAGTAGTTCACCCTCGGGGCTGAGGGTATGTACCAGGAGCTATGTGTTTGATCTCTCTCTCTCGTGTTCTTGAGGTGATACGATCTTGATGTATCGCGAGCTTTGCTATTATAGTTGGATCTTATGATGTTTCTCCCCCTCTACTCTCTTGTGATGAATTGAGTTTTCCCTTTGAAGTTATCTTATCGGATTGAGTCTTTAAGGATTTGAGAACACTTGATGTATATCTTGCATGTGCTTATCTGTGGTGACAATGGGATATCACGTGATCCACTTGATGTATGTTCTGGTGATCAACTTGCGAGTTCCGTGACCTCGTGAAGTTATGCATAGGGGTTGGCACACATTTTCTTCTTGATTCTCCGGTAGAAATTTCGGGGCACTCTTTGAAGTTCTTTGTGTTGGTTGAATAGATGAATCTGAGATTGTGTGATGCATATCATATAATCATACCCACGGATAGTTGAGGTGACATTGGAGTATCTAGGTGACATTAGGGTTTTGGTTGATTTGTGTCTTAAGGTGTTATTCTAGTACGAACTCTATGATAGATGGAACGGAAAGAATAGTTTCATGTTATTTTACTATGGACTCTTGAATAGATCGATCAGAAAGGATAACTTTGAGGTGGTTTCATACCCTACCATAATCTCTTGGTTTGTTCTCCGCTATTATTGACTTTGGAGTGACTCTTTGTTGCATGTTGAGGGATAGTTATATGATCCAATTATGTTATTGTTGTTGAGAGAACTTGCACTAGTGAAAGTATGAACCCTAGTCCTTGTTTCAACGCATTGCAATACCGTTTGTGCTCACTTTTATCAATAGTTACCTTGCTGTTTTTATATTTTCATATTACAAAAACCCATATCTATCATCCATTGCACTTGTATCACCATCTCTTCGCGGAACTAGTGCACCTATACAATTTACCATTGTATTGGGTGTGTTGGGGACACAAGAGACTCTTTGTTATTTGGTTGCAGGGTTGCTTGAGAGAGACTAAGGGAGTCCTGGATTAGGGGGTGTTCGGGTAGCCGGACTATACCTTCAGCCGGACTCCTGGACTATGAAGATACAAGATTGAAGACTTCATCCCGTGTCCGGATGGGACTTTCCTTGGCGTGGAAGGCAAGCTTGGCGATGCGGATATTCACGACCTCCTACCATTGTAACCAACTTTATGTAACCCTAACCCTATCCGGTGTCTATATAAACCGGAGGGTTGTAGTCCGTAGGCAATCAACTCCATACACAACAATCATACCATAGGCTAGCTTCTAGGGTTTAGCCTCCTTGATCTCGTGGTAGATCTACTCTTGTACTACCCATATCATCAATATTAATCAAGAAGGAGTAGGGTATTACCTCCATCGAGAGGGCCCGAACCTGGGTAAAAAACATCTTGTCCCTTGTCTCCTGTTACCATCCGGCCTTGACGCACAGTTCGGGACCCCCTACCCGAGATCCGCCGGTTTTGACACCGACATTGGTGCTTTCATTGAGAGTTCCTCTGTGTCGTTGCCTTTAGGCCCGATGGCTCCTTTGATCATCAACGACGATACGATCCAGGGTGAAACTTTTCTCCCCGGACAGATCTTCGTCTTCGGCGGCTTCGCTCTGCGGGCTAATTCACTCGGCCACCTGGAGCAGATCGAAAGCTACGCCCCTGGCCATCAGGTCAGGTTTGGAAGCCTACAGTACACGGCTGACATCCACGGGGACTTGATCTTCGACGGATTCGAGCCACAGCCAAGAGCGTCGCACTGTCTCGATGGGCATGATATAGCTCTGCCGCCGAACAGCGCCTTGGAGGCCGCATACGCATCGGTTTCGACCATTGATTCGGAGCATACTGCGCCGACCGAGGATCAGCGGTTAGACGTTGCCTCAGGGGCTGCGATCTCAGAGGCGATCGAGCCGAACTCCAGCCCCGCACTCCGCATGGCCCGTGACTCTGAGGATCCGGACTCTTCCCCGGACTTCGAACCCCCGCGCCCCTGCCAATCGAATCCGATTGGGCACCGATAATGGAGTTCACCGCCGCAGACATCTTTCAGCATTCGCCTTTTGGCGACATCCTGAACTCTCTTAAGTCTCTCTCTTTATCAGGAGATCCCTGGCCGGACTACGGTCAGCGAGGGTGGGATACGGACAATAAGGAAATTCAAAGCCCACCCACCACCCACTTTGTAGCCACTGTTGACGATCTAACCGACATGCTTGACTTCAGCTCTGAAGATATCGACGGCATGGACGACGATGTAGGAGACGAACAGGAACCAGCACCTGTAGGGCGCTGGAAGGCCACCTCGTCATATGACATATATATGGTGGATACTCCAAAAGATGGAGATGGCGATGGAACAGTGGGGGATGACGCCCCCAAGAAACAGACAAAGCGCCGGCGTCAATGGCGCCGCTCTAAATCCTGCCAAAGCAAAAATGGTGATTCCGGCACGGGAGATAATACTACCCCGGATAACGCCGAAGAACACCCACCTCAACAAGATTCGGCACAGGAAGATGGAGAAGCCAGCCCTCATGAGAGAGCGGCAGACCGAGAGGTTGAGGATGATAACTATACGCCTCCCTCTGAAGACGAGGCAAGCCTCGATGACGACGAATTCATCATACCATCAGACCGCGCCGAACAAGAGCGTTTTAAACGCAGGCTTTTAGCCACGGCAAGCATCCTCAAGAAAAAGCAGCAACAGCTTAAAGCTGCCCAAGATTTGCTAGCTGACAGATGGACTGAAGTCCTTACGGCCAAAGAGTATGAACTCGAACGCCCCTCCAAGAGTTACCCGAAGCGCAGGCCGCTACCCCGATCAGAGGAGGAAGCACCTACATCACCAGCGCATGACATGGCAGACCGGCCACCTCGCGGCCGCGATAGAGAGGCCCCTCGGCCCTCCACCCAAACCATGCCCCGACGCCGCTCAACTAAGGCACGGGAAAATGCACCCGACCTGCGAGACATACTGGAGGATAAGGCAAGACAAAGAAGATCGATCTACGGATCGCGCAGGCGCCCTACGGCATGTGAAAATGATCTTCACTCCGGATACAACAAATCCGGCCGGGCCGAACACAACAGACATAGCGCTTCCGAGCTACGTCGTGATATAGCCCAGTACAGAGGCGCCGCACACCCGCTATGCTTCACGAATGAAGTAATGGATCATAAAATCCCAGAGGGTTTCAAACCCGTAAACATCGAATCATACGATGGCACAACAGACCCGGCGGTATGGATCGAGGATTATCTCCTTCACATCCACAAGGCACGCGGCGATGATCTACACGCCATGAAATACCTCCCGCTCAAACTTAAAGGACCGGCCCGGCATTGGCTTAACAGCTTGCCAGTAGACTCAATCAGTTCTTGGGAGGACCTGGAAGTCGCATTCCTTGACAACTTCTAGGGCACTTACGTGCGACCGCCGGATGCCGACGACTTAAGCCACATAATTCAGCAGCCAGAGGAATCGGCCAGACAATTCTAAACACGGTTCCTAACAAAGAAAAACCAAATAGTCGACTGTCCCGACGCAGAGGCCCTAGCAGCCTTCAAGCATAACATCCGCGACGAGTGGCTTGCCCGGCACCTGGGACAGGAAAAGCCGAAATCCATGGCAGCCCTCACGACACTCATGACCCGCTTTTGCGCGGGAGAAGACAGCTGGCTAGCTCGCACTAACAACTTATCAAAGAACCCTGGTAATTCGGATACCAAGGACAAAAGTGGCAGGACATGTCGGAATAAGAAAAAACGCCGCGTTAACAGCGACAGCAATGAAGACACGACAGTCAATGCTGGATTCAAAGGCTAGAAATCCGGTCAGCGGAAAAAGCAATTCAAAAAGAATACTCAGGGCCCATCCAGTTTGGACCGAATACTCGATCGCTTATGCCAGATACATGGCACCCCCGAAAGGCCAGCCAATCACACTAACAGGGATTGTTGGGTGTTCAAATAGGCAGGCAAGTTAAGGGCCGAAAACAGAGACAAGGGGCTGCACAGCGACGACGAGGAGCCCAAGCCGCCAAATAACAATGGACAGAAGGGCTTTCCCCCACAAGTGCGGACGGTGAACATGATATACGCAACCCACATTCCCAAGCGGGAGCGGAAGCGTGCGCTACGGGACGTATACGCGATAGAGCTAGTCGCCCCAAAGTTCAACCCATGGTCCTCCTGCCCGATCACTTTTGATCGAAGGGACCATCGCACTAGCATCCGTCATGGCGGCTTCCCCGCATTGGTTCTCGACCCAATCATCGATGGATTTCATCTCACAAGAGTCCTCATGGACGGCGGCAGTAGCCTGAAACTTCTTTATCAAGATACAGTGCGGAAAATGGGCATAGATCCCTCAAGGCTTAAGCCCACAAGAACGACCTTTAAAGGCGTTATACCAGGTGTAGAAGGCAACTGTACAGGCTCAGTAACACTTGACGTGGTCTTCGGATCCCCGGACAATTTCCGAAGCAAAGAGTTAATCTTCGATATAGTCCCGTTTTGCAGTGGCTATCAAGCCTTGCTCAGACGAACCACATTTGCAAAGTTCAATGCGGTGCCACACTACGCATATCTCAAGCTCAAGATGCCAGGCCCTCGAGGAGTAATTACGGTCAACGGAAACACCAAACGCTCCCTCCGTACGGAGGAGCATAAGGCGGCTCTCGCAGCGGAGGTACGAAGTAGCCTTCTCAGGCAATTCTCCAGTCCGGCCATTAAAAAGCGAGACACTGCCAAGCGCGCCCGGAGTAACCCACAACAGGACCGCCTGGCACACTCTGAGCAAGCGTAGCAATGCAGCCCCAACGCCAGCTATCGCAACATAGCGAAACCAGTACCTCGCGTACATAACTACGCCCTTGAAATACCATGGGCACAGGGAAAGGGGCACAATAACGGCACGCCCAGAATACGGCTTAAAACATACTAGGGGCTGCCGGATTCTCTTTTTAATTTTTTCTTACCTTCAGGACTCCATACTTCGGACGACCTGTTCGGCAATTCGACTGCCGCACAAACGATGCAAGATCCAGGGAGGCAGACAAGCCATTCCGCACTATACAATTCCGCGGCCTGCCCCCGGTCAGGACAGATTGAATAGTCCAATATCTTTTGCTTACCGCACTATTTGTATCGTTCGGCTTTGATAAATAGCCTTTATATAAACAATGCATAGCTTTTGTCTATTTTCTGCATTACTCTCTTTTATATATGTTCATTAATGACATGTTGCACCCGTACACTGTGGTACGGCAAGTACGCCAGGGGCTTCAGTACCCTTTAATATGGTGTGAGAAGTCCGTACACTTTCACAAGTGTGGCACCCCGAACTTATAGCACTATATGCATCGACTCCGAATCATGATTTGGGTCAATAGTTGGGTTTGCCCGGCTCCTATGTTTTGGTGCCTTACATTCCGCTATATCGGCTAAGGTAGCACTAGGAGAACCACTTCAATTGTGCCCCGGTTGAGCTGGGTTAAGCACCTTAGTGGAGAAAGCTAAAACTAACTGTCATGATGAGGCGAGAGACCGGTCGCAGTTCGAGAGGTTTTTTCGATTCCCTAAAGACTTATGCCGCTTTGAGCGAGGAGCCGGATCTGTCCGGCCAAGGCGTGGATAGCGCCCCAAACTTGGTCTTCCAAACTAGGGGTTTCGCCGAAATTTAAAATTATAAAGTTCCATGGCTAAGTGAGAGTGTTCAAGCATTATAGTCCGATTGCCTGGTTCGTTGTGCTGAGCGCCTCCCTCGAAGGACCCAACTATGGGAAAAAGAGCGCTCAGGTTTATCCCGAACACCCCAGCACTAGTGGCATGGGGGCAGAAGCTGACGACTGGCCATCTCTCAATTTTTTGATAAACGGCCGCATAGAAAATAATATTTTAAATTCAATAAGCATTGCTTAAGCGCCTATGAACAAGTTTTCAGCACACAGGATAAAAACGAGCGAGTTTATTCAAAAATTACATCCTTGGTACATTCATCCGCCACAAGGCGGGCACCCGCAAGAACATCCTTGTAATAGTTCTCGGGCTTGCGATGCTCCTTCCCTGGCGGCGGCCCGTCCTTCACAAGCTTCTCACCGTCCAGCTTACCCTAGTGCACCTTTGCACGGGCAAGGGCCCGACGGGCACCTTTGATGCAGACGGAGCGCTTGATGACCTCGAGCCTTGGACAGGCCTCCACCAGCCGCCGCACCAGCCCGAAGTAGCTCCCAGGCAGGGCCTCTCCGGGCCACAGCCGAACTATGAAGCCCTTCATGGCCTGTTCGGCCGCCTTGTGGAGCTCGACCTGCTGTTTCAGCTGGTCGCTCAAGGGCACAGGCTGTCCGGCCTCAGCATACTGAGACCAGAACACCTTCTCCGTCTAGCTTCCCTCTTCAGCTCGGTAGAATGCGGCCGCGTTGGATACGCTGCGGGGAAGATCTGCGAATGCCCCTGGAGAACTCTGGATTCGGGTAAGTAAAAAGTAGTTTACTTTTATATTTCTCCTTTGCATAAAGAATGCCTTACCCGCTACTATCTTCTTAATCTCCTCCATCTTTTGGAGGGCCTTTTGGGCTTCGGCCTTGGCAGACTTGGTAGTCTCAAGGGCCGCCGCGAGCTTGGACGCTTGGGTCCTTGACTCAAGCTCCAAACTCTCATGTTTTTTCATGAGAGCCTGAACCTCTTGCTGCACCTCGCCGAACCGAGCCCCAAGTTTCTCTCGCTCGGTGTGCTCCGCAGCCGTTTTCTTTTCGGCCTCGGACAGCGCCTGCTTGAGGGTCGCCACCTCAGTCGTGGCCCCTATAATAAGCAGTGCAATCCTGTTATTTTTTGCAATCACGCCTCTCTATAGGCACTTTTTCTGTAAGGTATTTCCTACCTTCTTTTTCCTCGAGCTACCGCTTGGCAAGGCCGAGCTCTTGCTCGGTCCGCTTGAGGTCCTGTTTCAGGACACCCACCTCCGCAGTCAGTGCGGCGGTGGATAGCAGCGAAGCCTGCACACGCATATTGACTCTTTATTATTAGACTCCTGCGAAATTTACTAGATCCTCTATTCGGATTTTCTTTCCGAACGCCAAACAGAGCATCAGGGGCTACTGTCTATGCGGTTATATTTTTATTTTTACTTACCTCGAAGCCCGTTAGGAGGCTAGCGCAAGCTTCACTCAGTCCGCTCTTGGCGGACTGAACCTTCTGGATCACCATACTCATAATAATACGGTGCTCCTCGTCGATGGAGGCGCCATCAAGCACCTCGAGCAGATTGTCCGGCACCTCCGGTTGGACGGAGGCCACCGGCTCAGAAGGCTTGCTCCTCTTGGAAGGAGTTCGCCTACCGCGGTCCGGAACTGTTGAAGATTCCGGCGCGGTGTCCGGCACAAAGCCGGACTTGGAGCCCTGGGGGGTCTTGTCCCCTTTACTCCTGGGGTCCGGGAGGTCGCCCCGCGGCTCCTCCAGGACCGCCTCCTCCTGCCCCGGAGCTCGTTGCGACGCCACTTTGGCGTCGTCCGCAGTGCGGGGGGAGACAGCGGGCGGAACTGAGTTCACGTCCGATGAATCCAGGGACCCGCTCGACGACTTGTTGAGTTCGGCCCGGGGGCGGGCTGCATAATTATGTTCGACATTAGGGAAAGCTGTGCAACAAAGGAACATCATGAGTTATTCTGATATCCGAACTTACGATTTGGCCGGACGCTTGGCCCTGTTTGGCCACTCCTCCTTGCCCTCTTGGGCGTTGGGGGCGTAGTTCGGCGGAGGGGTCTTCCTTTTCCTAGACCCCTCGGCCTCCCCCGTTGAGGCGGCCTTCCTCTTCTCTCCTCCCCCCGCTGGAGGGGGGAGAGGTTTCTTCTTCCTCCTCCTGGTCTTCACGGGGGGAGTGCGTCTCGGACTCGTCGGAAGATGAGTCCGACACCACCATATGCCGGGAACTCTTTCGAGTCCCCGTGGCCTTCTTCTTCTTGGCCTTCTTCTCCGGCACCACATAAGGTGCCGGAACCAGCAGCTTCGCTAGTAGAGCGGGGGCTGGATCTTCGGGCAAGGGAGCCGGACAGTTAATCGATCCGGACTTCGCCCGCCAAGCCTATCAAAGGTAAGGGAGCTTAGATCCCGCATAGAGTCAAACTATGAAAAAACTTAACATCCTGTAAAAGGTGTAAATAGCTTACCCCGCTAGCGTGACGTTGTGAGCTGTATCCGCGGTCCTCGGAAGCGGATGTGGGAGCCTCGGCGCCTTTGGTTAGCACCTTCCAGACATCTTCATACGTCGTGTCGAAGAGCCTGTTAAGGGTTTGGTGCTGCGCCGGGTTGAACTCCCACAGATTAAAGACCCGTTGTTGACACGGGAGGATTCGGCGGACGAGCATAACCTGGACTACGTTGACGAGCTTGATCGGCTTGCTCACCAGGGACTGGATGCATGTCTGCAGTCCGGTCACCTTTTTTTCGTCGCCCCACAACAGGCCCGTCTATTTCCAGGACATAAGCCGCGTGGGGGTTCTGGATCGGAACTCGGGGGTTGCAATCCATTTCGGATCGCGCGACTCGGTGATGTAAAACCACCATGATTGCCACCCCTTCAGGGTCTCCACGAAGGAGCCCTCGAGCCATAGGACGTTGGCCATCTTGCCCGCCATGGCGCCTCCGCATTCCGCCTGGCTGCCGCGCACCACCTTGGGCTTGACGTTGAAGGTCTTGAGACAGAGGCCGAAATGGGGGCGGATGCGGAGGAAGGCCTCGCACACGACGATGAACGCCGAGATGTTGAGGACGAAGTTCGGGGCCAGATCGTGGAAACCCAGGCCATAGTAAAACATGAGCCCGCAGACAAATGGGTGGAGTGGAAAACCCAGTCCGCGGAGGAAGTGGGGAAGGAATACTACCCTCTCATGGGGCCTTGGGGTGGGGAGAAGCTGCCCCTCCTTGGGAAGCCGGTGCACGATGTCTTTGGACAAGTATCCGGCCTTCCTTAGCTTTTTGACATGGCCCTCCGTGATGGAGGAGACCATCCACTTGCCTCCCGCTCCGGACATTGCTAGAGAAGGTTGAGGTGGGAAGTGCGGGTTTGGGTGCTGGAGCTCGAGTGCACAGGAGATGGATGGGCAAAAGAGGAAGAAGGCGTAGGTAAAAGGGTGGATCCTTATCCCCTTATATGGGCGGATGCGGTTGTGCGTCCCCACCAGCCTAGTAAAACTTGCTTGCCTCCCAAGTGCCGTGATAAATGGCGCGGTTGGGTTACCCACGTCCGTATTGATGAGAATCCCGTAAAGGGGGTACACGATCTCTGCTTTGACAAGACGTGCCAAGGAAACCGCCTCGCAAAACGTGCAGAGGTGGAAAAGTAAAAACGATTCGAGTAAAGGACTTGGCCGTAGTGTGATGATGCACTGCGGAATACATCGGCAGATTTGATTTGTGTAAATATTATTCAATCTATGGCAATATGTGGAAACTTATTTTGCAGAGCCAGACACAACTCTTGGTGTTTACAATCTTCTACGAAGGACTTGGAGGAGGAACCCGCCTTGCAATGCCGAAAAAAATTTGCACGCCGGACTCGTCGTCTTTGAAGCCTGGTTCAGGGGCTACTGATGGAGTCCTAGATTAGGGGGTGTTCGGGTAGCCGGACTATACCTTCAACCGGACTCCTGGACTATGAAGATTCAAGATTGAAGACTTCGTGCCGTGTCCGGATGGGACTTTCCTTGGCGTGGAAGGCAAGCTTGGCGATGCGGATATTCACGACCTCCTACCATTGTAACCGACTTTATGTAACCCTAACCCTATCCGGTGTCTATATAAACCAGAGGGTTGTAGTCCGTAGGCAATCAACTCCATACACAACAATCATACCATAGGCTAGCTTCTAGGGTTTAGCCTCCTTGATCTCGTGGTAGATCTACTCTTGTACTACCCATATCATCAATATTAATCAAGCAGGAGTAGGGTATTACCTCCATCGAGACGGCCCGAACCTGGGTAAGAAACATCTTGTCCCTTGTCTCCTGTTACCATCCAGCCTTGATGCATAGTTTGGGACCCCCTACCCGACAGAGACCATCTTCATCCTATGCCTCCCATGGATTGATAAACCTTAGGTCATCCACTTGAGGGAAATTTGCTACTGTCCTACAAACCTCTACACTTCGAGGCCCAACAACGTCTACAAGAAGAATATTGTGTAGTAGACATCATATGTCATTATATATATCCTAGCTAGGTGGTTGTTAGGGTGCTTTCGGGTTTGCGAGGCAGGTGCCACCAAAGTTATGCATTGTGTATTTAATGTTTTAAACATCCCCAATATTCATACAAATATTTGGCCACTTCCAGGTGGTTCTTGACTTCTGGCCCCTCTCATCGATCTTCAATGACGTGCCCAACCATGGGAGTGCGGGTTCGAAGTTGTGCATTGGAATTTTGTACATCACATACCGCCCTTTTCACTCATATATATTTGGGCCACATGCTGGTGTGGCTGTCTATTGACCCGCCCTAACGTTATATTTTGCTGCAAAGACTCTGATGATCCTCAACGGACACGGGGTATAATATCTAAACCGTGTGCGATACAAGTGCGATGTGAATCACCACTACCGCGCAAGCGCGAGCACATTAAGGTGGAGGAACTGGCTCAACTGTGTGCGATGCAAGTGTGCTGAAATCACCACGCCCGCACAAGCACGAGCAAAGGGTGGAGGTACAGGCTTAACCGTGTGCGATCCAAACTGCGTTGTAAAACCAGCACCTGTGGAAGCTAAAGGTGGGTTAGTTTATTTAGAAATTAGGACGAACCATGTGCCATAGACTAGCTAGCTATAAATATAAAAAACTAACTAACTACCCGCCTTGAGTGTTGCAAAAATCGGCGGATCCGTGCTACTTTTCCTTATTATCATACACGCATATTTTAACAGCCGAGGCATTTGAACCGTCGCCCTCCCTCGTCCACCACCATCTCCACCCACCATTACTAAAGTTTTTAGTAGCCGTGGCGTATCCTCAAACACCACCCTTCATCCATAGTCCCACACCCGCCCCCCTCCCCTCTTCGAACCCTAGCTCACGGCCGCCGCCGGCACCACCGCCAACCCTGTCAGTCTACCCGTTCCTCCTAGCTTAGATAATAAAGTTCAGGTTATCCAGCAATTCCCATACCGTCGCCCCACTCCCTTGAGTTTTTAGATGAGGCATGTGGTGTCCCTCCCCACCAGATGCACATCCCCTACTCCAGAATGCCGCAGCCTAAGTTCGACCACATATCCCGGGGATCCCGACGAGTGTTCAGCCAAGAAGAGGTTTATCATGGCCTCTCCGGCGGACGTTGGCGAGGTGGCCACCGTCCGCAACGACATGTCGATCCTAGAGCAACACGTCGCCGCGGATGCCGGCGAAGACGTTGACTACATTGCCATGCCGAAGGCTTCATGTCAGTGGGCTAGCGTATTACTGTATCTCGGGAAAGTTGGCTACGACATCAAGCTCGTCCACACTGACGGCTTCACGCGGGCCATGTTACATGTTACATGGTCCATCCCAACCCCTCTGGTTCAACCGCCATTGATCTCTTCGACAGCCCTGCCGCTGATCTCCTCCGCCAAGCGGTCAAGGATTTGCGAGCTTTATACGCCATCGAGCCCATTTTGTCACTTCTGAAAGACACGTTGTACGGTGGCGTCTTGGCATCCTCAATTGCCAGGTCAGGTTTCATCAACCACGACCACGAGGAGGGCACCCACGAAGGTTCTTCCAAGGTGAAACAGCCCATCTGTGACATCAGAGAGCACACCATGGGTCTGTACTCTTCCAACTGGAAGGATCCCGTCCATGAAATGTGAGGCAACATTCTATCAGCAAATATTACATTTTCTAGCTTGCAAACCCATACCCTTTGTTGCAGTAGCATTTTCCGTGCAGTTCTTTAACTGTGCCATGCTTAATTATTTTAATTATGCAAAATTGTATTGTTCAATAGGTCTATGTGATGTTTAAGTATGAATTGTCCACTTTAGTTACACGAATGTCTATATTTGGTTGTATATAGTGAGTAGATGCCTTCTTTATCTGTATTTGGTTGTTAGGTTGGTTGGAGTGAGAATTTTTTTAGTTATCGAGAAGATTCCTTGTGATCCATATTTGGTTCTTAGTTTGGTTGCAGTGAGTATTTGTCCAGTTATCAACTAGATGCCTTGTTTATCTATATTTGGTTGATAGGTTGCTTTTTTTAGCATTTGTCTAGTTATCAAGCAGATGCCTTGTTTATCTGTATTTGGTTGTTAGGTTGCTTTTTTAGCATTTCTCCAGTTATCAAGCAGATGCCTTGTTTATCTTTATCTGCTTGTTAGGTTGGTTGTAGTGAGCATTTGTCCAGTTTTCAAGCATATGCCATATTTATCTGTATTTACTTGTTAGGTTGGTTGCAGTGAGACTTTGTCTAGTTTTGAATGGCTATATTTGGTTGTTATACTGGTCATTTATGCCTTGTTTATTTCAGTCATTCACAATGTGTGGTTCATTATGTGCAAGTCAGAACTGTGCCGCTCGACTACATCACAATACCAGTTTGAACGACTATATTTGGTTCCAGTTATTCCTGGTGTAGTTAACACATGCCCTTTATTTTCAGTTTTACACATTTATCTAGTGTGATGTTTAAGCATTACCTATGTTCTATTCATTTTCAACAATACCAGTTTGAATTGCAATATTTGATGGCTGTTAAGCCTGCTGTCGGTACCATTGCCTTCCATTTTATATCTGCTTTAATAGCATGCTGAAACCAACACATTGAAGCTATCATTTGGAGATGATGTTGTTTACCTTTCCTATATTTGTTTGATGTTAAGATTGTTGTACTTATCATGCCTTTCCACTACTTATGCAGGACAACAACGGGAGTGGCCACCATGTTCCGCCGAGATTAGCTTCATCCCTCGGCTTGTACTCCCCCGTCGTTCCATAATGTAATGCATATAGATCCAGGCCTGGACACTAGTTCGCTTCTAATATTGACTTGTTGCTTGTAGGTACATATGCCCTTGGCAAGGATCCACGCATCGACCCTTTTTGCTTATAGGGCAATGAGATATTGATGAACAAGCACCAAGTGAGGAAACTGGTAAGGATTATTAGCAAAAATATACAAATGGTGGCAAGCAAATTATGTGTTTATGGTCTATCCAACAGAACAGTGAGCTGTAGGATGGTAACTACAAACTCTGCAGCCTTCTCTTTTTACTACCCATAATGAGTTGTTAGACAACAATGTCTGAATCTTTTTCGTTCCCAGTGGTTCTCGAAGCAGGTCACTCAAGATTACCTCGCAAAGTACATGATTGGTGGACACACAATGAAGGTTAAAGTATTTCATCCAGACTACAATGAGCATCAAGAAATCCTAATAAAGACACTCAAGGATGTACGGGCAGCCATCACAAGAGGTTGGCCTAGAGTCATGCGCGCCTTACGCATGGAGGAGGGCACAATATGGGCATTTGAATGTGCTAGTGATCGACTAGAGGGGGGGTGAATAGGCGATTTTTATGGAAGTCTTCAAAACATGGAAGTTTCGAAGACAAATGATAGAAATAAACCTATTACCATGCAGCGGAAGGTAGACTACACTAAGCAAGCCATAGTCAAGTATTCTATGTAGTGAAAGCACAATGACTAATAGCAGCTAGGCAGTATAGATTAGGTAGGAAGATAGTGTGAAGCCAGTCAAAACAATCAGTTACTCAGTGAAGACAAAAGATAATGCAATCATACAATGACTTCACCAGGGCCAACAGTAAGTAAAGGAATGGGAAGGACGAAACCAGTGACTCGTTGAAGACAATGATTTGTTGGACCAGTTCCAGTTGCTGTGACAACTGTACGTCTGGTTAGGGAGGCTGAGATTCAACTCAGAAGACCGCATCTTCACCTTATTCCCCTTGAGCTAAGGACACCCAGTCCTCGCCCAATCACTCTGGTAAGTCTTCAAGGTAGACTCCCAAACCTTCATAGACTTCGTTCACCGGCGATCCACAATGACTCTTGGATGCTCACAACGCGACGCCTAACCGGCTGGAGTATTCGCAGTCCTCAAGTGTAATAAGTCTTCAGATCACACAGACAAGAAGACTTCAGTGATGCCTAACAATCTTTGGCTCTGGGTGGTTAGGGCTTTATCCTTGCAAGGAATTATCTCTCAAAGGCTTTGAGGTGGGTTGCTCTAAAACGACAAAAGCCGTACACTAACTCTGAGCAGCCAACCGTTTATGGTTGTAGGGGGTGGGCTATTTATAGCCACTAGGCAACCCGAGCTGATTTGTTTGAAATGACCCTGGGTCACTAAGGAACTGACACGTGTTCCAACGGTCAGATTTCAAACACACGCGGCAACTTTACTTGGGCTACAAGCAAAGCTGACTCATCCAGCTCTGGATAAGATTTGCTCTCATTGTCTTCGCTCGAAGACATAGGATTTTGGTTGAGCATCACTTCAGTCACACCGACTTTGTTCACTTGGAACCCACTTAACAGTACGGTGGTTCCTATCACTCAACCAAGAAGAAAAGGAGACAACGAAACAACTAACTCTTCGCGTCCCATAGTCTTCATGCAATGTCTTCTCTTGTCATAGTCTTCAATGTGAATATCTTCACATACCACCATTGTCTTCAATGTCTTCCTACATTTTTAGGGGTCATCTGTGGTAGATAAACCGAATCAATGAGGGACTACTACCTATGTTATCCTGTAATTCTCACAAACACATTCGTCCCTCAACTAGGTTTGTCATCAATACTCCAAAACCAACTAGGGGTGGCACTAGATGCACTTACAATCTCCCCCCTTTTGGTGATTGATGACAAACTGGTTGAAGTTTTCAATGGGGATAAAAGTATGTGAAATGTAAAGGATTTAGTTATTGTCTTCCTAAGTGGCAAAGGCTCCCCCTGAAGATGTGCATATAAGTAATTTGCTTTTGTAATGCGAATGCACATGGCAGGTTGTACTTGTGGAGATCCTCTTCAACTTATGACGAAAATTCATCATGCATGAAAAGTATGTGAAGGTAATGACATGCATAATGAAAAATGGACATCTGCAGAATGACCTAAGTGCGGAAGTTGTCATCGCACATGCGGAATTTATCATCGCATCACAGAATAGCAAATAAGTAGCAGACGACCATCGAGTTTAAGTGTTACAACTCAAAGAACCAAATGTATCAAAAAGCGAGAGTTGTAAACACTAGGAAAAATATAAAACCACCGCCCATATGGACCCGCTTGAAGACTATCAAACTCATATGCTTCTCCCCCTTTTGTCAGTAAGGACCAAAAAGGTTTGAAGACATAGAGCACCTACTCGTTCCCATGAGGATTTGGTGAAGCAGCAGGGTCGTCGGTGTTGGTTGGCGGTGCAAACGAACTTGGTGCAGTGTTGATTCGCGCTGAAGGTGATGAAGTAGCATCGTCTTCATCATCGATGACACGTGCATTCACTGTTGCAGCAGAGGAGGAGAACTCAGAATCTTCAAGAGACGGAGTACGCCACAGCACAGTCCTTCTCGGAGGTGTTGAGTCAAACTTGAAGCGTTCAGAGAAGCCATCATCTTGAAGATCATCTTCGGAATACATAAGCGTCAGCCCTTTCCATGTACGCCGACAAGTTTCATGGGCGACAAAGGCATTCTTAGTGGCAAGGTTGCGAATCTTGTTTACGTCCACCAAGAGGCTTTGCATTTGGCGCTTCAGCTAGTCATGATGCTTATCCTGTTTCTGATGAAGGGCAACCAGAAGCTCTCGGTCATTGAGAACACGAGATCGCTTCTTAGGCCATTGTGCAATGGTGCTTTCAGTGGCTTCAGTGAGGGCACGATGAGGTGCACAGGTAGTACCAGCCAGAGGATAAACACGAGGGACTGCTGGGACTCCTTCAATGTGTTGTCAGAAGCTTTGATTATCAGCATTTTGAAGACTAAGGGGCTCCTTGGCAGGCTCTGGATAGATGGCTTCAACTGACATATCGACGTCAGGCAGAAAAATCAGATGATTGCGAGCAGAGGGCTGATAGGTGACAGCTGAGTGTAGTTTGATCAGACGCATAATCCATGGAGCGTAAAACTTCAAGCCAAAGAGATCAGATCCTGATGCAGCAAGTTGGCGGATGAAGAAGTCTTGAGCATTGAAGCTTTTGCCGTGAAGAATATGGAAGACCAAAGTCTTTATTGCACCTTCAAGCTTTGCATGTGGAGAATTTCCTTTGATGGGCGAGAGAGTTCGCCTTATAATGTGATAGATAGTACGTGGCAGATACTCAAGTTCTTCAACAAAGAGCTCCTTAGGATATTCAGCGTCGGGAGGCAAAGGCTTCATCATGCTAAGCATCTGACTCATGTTGGGTTCAGGCTTGTGAAAAATGCTTTCCATAGCAGCACAGTGAAGCTGACAACCAGGTTCATAAAGATCACCTGGAGTGGGCAGGCCAGTGAGCTCAATGACATCAAAGGCTTTGGCTTCATGATGAACATTGTCTGTCATCCACTCAAGGACCCAAGTCTTTGGATCCCTGTTGTAGCCACGAATATGAAGAGTGGCATAGAATTGGAGCAGCAATTCTTCGTTCAAGTGCTCCTTGTCAGTGACGAACTGCAACAAGCCAGACTCTCTGAAGCAATCCAGCGCTTCTTCCAAATAGGGCAGACCAGTTATGGCTTCAGTGTCAAGACGCATATGTGGAAAAATGTGACCTTGATTGTATAAGATGCATGAGTAATAACTGCGCTGGTGATAGCTCCAAAACCGATCCGAAGATATTCTTGCCTTAGAGTAGGGGTTCTTGGCACTATTAAAGAAGGTGTTGTGTGCTTTGAAGCCATTGATATTGAATGATCTGGGTGTAGATGCAGTGCCTGGAAACCTAGGCAGCCTTGGCATTGGATTTTGAACCTGAGGCCTGCGCTCGACGTGATAGTCAAATTGTGGACCAGCAGCAGGTGGAGGAACAAGAAGAGGCCATTTGACAGTGATAAGCTGGCCATAGTTGTATGCTTTCTCGATGGTATGTGGCCTTGGTGGCGGAACAGGAGCAGTGGTATCAACAGAGGCGTCAAGATGCACATCTGTTGCAGGTGCATCATTGGCTTCATTGGCTTCTGGCACAGTGTTTGGTGCAGGCTCCACATTGTCTTCAGCCATGACCACGTCATTGGCTTCAGTGGTGTTAGTGGTGGCAGCCTCAGGATCCTCAACCTCCACTTGAGGAGCTGGAGGGTCGGGCACCGACACGTTCACTTCAGGAACAGCTTCTTTAGTGATGGGGGGAGTAGGGACACGTTCTTCTGCTTGTTTTCCTTCGGCTGATGCAGCCGAATTGTCTTCAGCAACTTTAGCTTCAGACTCGGAGACATTCACAGTAGGAGTGGATTTTGGGAACACCTGACGTGCAACAGATTGGCGGTGCACATCTCCTTCTGGAACGCTCGAAAGAGGGACTTGGGGCCTTGGTCCTTTCTGAAGCCTGCGTAACGCTTGCGACACCAGTGGAGATGGAGTTGGCTGGGCCTCAAAGTCATCTTGTTCTTCTTGCACTGGTGGGGTGACTTGTTGTTGGGGAGTACTCGGGGTGTCTTGTTGTTGTGCGTGATCAGCCCTTGATGCATCCTGACCAATTGGCGTCAGAGGACGACCAATGCTGATGAGTTCGCTGTTCGTGAGAACAGGCGACGATACCAAGTAGTGCTCGATCTGAGGAAGAACTACATCATCTTCAACATTGTCATGGTGACCAATGTCTTCAGCAGCGGTGGGGTCAACTGCTGGAATGTCTTCAGCTTCAGGAGCGTCTGTGGAAGCAGGCTCATGAACTACCATCTGTCATTCTTGATGCGAAGAGTCAGGACGAGCAACCGAGATGGGCTCCACAACAAGGGGCTCTGTGGGAGAAGCCCGATCTTTCTTAGTTTTGTGTTTCTTCTTGGAGGGAGCGACATCAGAAGCTTCAGGATTTTTCCTCTTTCTGGCTTCAGCCTCGGCAGCCCTTGTCTTCTTCAGTTCTGAAGCGGTTGACTTGACCTTTGGCTTCGAGCCGGACATGCTGTGTGGGAAGACAATGTGAGGTTCTTCCCGCCTTGAAGGGGCAGATTTGTCAGTCGATGACTTCTTCTTCTTTGCAGCCATTTTGGGGTCGATGCCAGGACGCCCAAGAGCCTTGCACTTCTCAGCTTCATTGTAGGCTTGCACGCACTTGTCAGGCAGACTCTTCATGCGCTCACGAGAACCTTTAGCTTTTTCTTGTTTCTTGAGAAAAGCTTCCTTGAGCTCGTGCAGCATAACTTTGAAGTTTTTGACATCTTGCACACTGAGCTTTGCCATGTGCTTCTTGAACTGAGCTTTCTCATAGTCGATCTTGTGCTTCAGTTCAACGATGCACTGAGCTAGAGCTAGCTCAGAAGCAATGGCGCCAATGAAAGAGACGCTGAGGCCAATTGGAAGTTGTAGATCTTGAAAGCTGAGATTGGGGGTTTCAAACCACTCATCAATGAAGTTGTGGATGATTGCCACGTCAAAGAGAGGCAAATCATTGAAGATTTCTGCTTCTTCCTTGCTCTTAATCAGTTGCTCAAGAGCGTCATCTGCAAGATCTTCATCAATGGACAGATTAATGTGTTCGTCTCGCAGAATGGCAGCAGGGGTCAATGCCTGATCAGTATTCTTTTTCATCTCTGTCTTCTTGGAGATACGTGATAGATCTTCAGACTGCACACTGTCTTCAGGAGGTGCAGTAGCCAGTGGCTTCGCACGTGAAGCTTTTGGAGGAGCAGCTGACTTTGAAGCTTTAGCCTTCTTTTGCTTCTGCGGCTTTGGAGTAGGAGCTGGGGCTTCAACAGTGTCGGCATCATCATCAGAATGATCCACTTTGGCACCTTGAACAGAAATGCGACTGATAAGGCCATCAAGGTTGTAGAAAGGTCCGATGATATTGGGTTCAGCATCGCGTGTGCCGTCAGCCCGGGGAGCAGAAGGACCAGGGTTGAAGTCTAGTCCCAATGACTTCTTGTTTTCCTTGGCCGATGCCTTTGCGTGTTGGAAGTTGCGCTTGAAGAGATTATGGTCAGGACACTAGAGTAGTGATGATGGGTCAGCATTTTCAGGCTGTGGTCCACGGATCATACAGGGATAGAAACCCTGAGCAATAGCTTCAGCTCTGGTCTTGGGTGGAAGGCTTTAGAAGAGAATGTCACCCCAAGGACTCTTGATGGCATTCTTCTCAGCATACTCCTGGGTCACAAACTTGTATTTAAACCATTGTTCGGCCCAATATCTTCGAATCCATTGGATTCATGTCTTGCGCTGATTGTAATCCTCTTCTGGATCTGTCTTGTACAGCTCTCAGCGGTCATCAGCTCTTGTACAGCTCTTGATGTCCCCCCTCGACACTGTCTGCCACCCTTCCTTGCTGATTTCTTTGTAGCCATGAACTTCAAACTGAATGGCTTCAACACGTTCAAAGGCTTCCGCTTGCTGGTCAAACAGGAACTGGCTTCGGGAGAGTTAATGTGATGCTGTAAGAATTCTGCAAACGAATGCAGACTATGAGAACCAAGGGATTCTCCCACAGACATCTACCTGTGACAGCATTAGAGATGCGAGGGAAGTGGAGAGGTCATATGCATTCTTAGAATTTTTTGAAGATAAATCAGTTTGAAGACATTGACCTCATGGTGCGAAGACATTCACTTATGTGTTTGAAGTTGGTTCAGATTTGTACGAATCCAGTAATAGGTACAAGTGAGGAATCTAACTCGTTATGAAGCTTAAGTGAATATACTAGGCATTATATGAGATGCAGACAGGATAGATCTAACATTGAGTAGGTAGAAACCACTTTCGGTAAATAGGATGAATCTTTTAGGATCAAAAAGATGGTAAAAAGAGAGTTTTATTTACCACACGATGAACTGCTAGATGGGAAGAGTAGGAGACCGAGCAGTTCAATCCATCGTGCCATTACTTGGCGACGGAGGACACCTACGGTGGCGACGGAGAGGACGATGACTGCGGCCGGCGTGAGGACGGCGTCGGTGAAGTCGCGGCAGCTAAGCGCTTCGTCGCCGGCGTCGTCGAGAGCTAGCGGTGGTGCTAGGGTTTTGACAAGGTGGAGAGGTGGAAGAAGGTTTTCTTGACCGCAGGGGACATGTATTTATAAGGAAGTATGCAGCACAGCGTAATTACGCAGGTGCCCCTGGCGGTTCACATCTGAGGGACACGTGGCAGGCATGCAACATACTCGGAGTTGTCCCACGTTCCCACGCCCCCCGAACTGTCGGATGGTCATTCCGGCTTCTCCGGATTTTAGGCAATAAGGATAGAGCATTTAAAACAGACTTAATGGTTGTCGCTGTATCTTCTGCTGACAAGGACGCAGAGAAGACATTCGACAGTTTCAATAGAATGCATATGATTTGGACAGATAGAGTTTGAGATAGAAAGCATAGAGAGATTAGGGCCCGACCACATTCACTTAGTTCAAAAGATTCAACAAGAAAGACGTAGCCATAAGTGAATGCTATAGAGGACAGAACACTAATATGTATATATCAGAAGACAATCAAATCAACATAGTGAAGATAATCATGAAGACAAGCTGAAATTGAAGACAAACCAAATGTGAAGACATAAAAAATGTAACGCCATGAGTAAAACACTTCAAACAGAAGAATTTGGTGGTGGCGTTACCCACCATATAGGAAGTATTAGACCCAGACATGACACACAATTATCGTGGCGCTCCGAAGTCAAATTCCACGTCAATGTATTGACACTCAGAATGTAAGTCTTCATTGATTGAAGATATACTTTACTTCGTGTGTTGCACATCTATGTCATCAACATGCTTAAGTGTTAGGATGTGTGCCTGATCACAGGACATTTGAGGATTCCAAGATATTTAGCTCACACCATAACTTGCAAAACCTCTTCTCATCCATGGGCTTGGTGAAGATATATGCCAATTTCTCTTCAGTGTTGACGTGTATGATATCAATATCTTCCTTCATAACATGATCTCTGAGAAAGTGATGACGAATTTCAATGTGCTTTGTCTTCGAGTGCTGAACTGGGTTGTTGGCAATCTTGATGGCGCTTTCGTTGTCGCGATAGAGTGGCACTTGCTTCAGATGAATGCCATAGTCTTTGAGTGTTTGCTTCATCCATAGAAGCTGAGCGCAGCAAGATCCAGCAGCAATGTATTCAGATTCAGCAGTGGAGAGAGATACACAGTTCTGCTTCTTTGAAGACCAACATACAAGTGATCGTCCTAGAAAATGACATGTGCTTGATGTAGACTTGCGATCCACCTTGTCACCAGGATAATCAGCATCCGAGAATCCAACTAGATCAAACTCTGAGCCCTTTGGATACCATAATCCTAGTGTTGGGGTGTGAGCCAAATATCTGAGAATTCGCTTTACAGCTAAGTGATGCGATACCTTTGGTGCTGCTTGGAACCAGGCACACATGCAAACACTAAGCATGATATCTGGCCTAGATGCACATAAATAAAGCAAGGAACCAATCATGGAGCGGTATACCTTTTCATCGAACTCTTTACCATTGTCGTCGGGACCCACATGATGTTTGGCTGGCATTGGTGTCGTGAAGCCTTTGCAATCTTGCATCCCAAATTTCTTCAGGCAATCTTTGAGGTATTTCTCTTGAGATATAAAGATGCCGTTGCATTGCTGACGTATTTGAAGACCAAGGAAGAACTTTAGCTCACCCATCATGGACATCTGATATTGCTCTTGCATCATATATCCAAACTCGTCACTGTATTTCTGATTGGTGCAACCAAAGATAATGTCATCCACATATATTTGGCACACAAACAGTTCACCATCATATGTCTTTGTGAAGAGAGTGGGTTCGAGGGAACCAGGTTTGAAGCCTTTGCTCTTCAGGAAGTCTTTGAGTGTGTCATACCAAGCCCGAGAGGCTTGTTTGAGGCCATACAGTGCCTTGTTGAGCTTGTACACCATGTCAGGATGTTTTGGATCTTCAAAGCCAGACGGTTGTGCAACATACACTTCTTCTTCAATGTTTCCATTGAGAAAAGCGCTCTTCACATCCATTTGATATAGAAGAATGTTATGATGATTTGCATAGGCCAGCAGTATGCGTATGGCTTCAAGGCTAGCCATAGGAGCAAATGTTTCATTGAAGTCAATCCCTTTAACTTGAGTGTATCCTTGAGCAACGAGACGAGCTTGGTTTTTGACAACTTGACCATGCTCATCTTGCTTGTTGCGATATATCCATTTAGTGCCTATTATATTGTGCTTACGAGGATCAGGACGCTTAACCAGTTCCCATACATTATTCAGCTCAAACTATTGAAGCTCTTCTTGCATAGCTTGAATCCATTCAGGTTCCATGAAGGCTTCATCAACTTTCTTGGGTTCAGATATTGAGATGAATGCGAAGTGCCCACAGAAATTTGCTAGCTGTGTTTGCCCTTGAACGAGTGAGTGGACCTGGTGCATTGATGCTATCAATTATTCTCTCAATCTGTACTTTATTTGCAACACGAGGATGTACGGGACGAAGATTTTGCTCTTGCTGATCGTTGTCATCGTTAGAAGGATCGTCTTCAGGCTGAGCATTGTCTTCAGGTTGATCAGGTGCGGAGGTGATAAGTTCCTCTTCAGGCTGAGCTTCAAATGGTATGATTTCTCCAGTTCCCATAAGTTTGATTGATTCACTGGATGGAACTTCATCTAGCACATTTGGCAGGTGCTCTCTTTGCGAGCCGTTAGTCTCATCGAACCGCACATCCACAGTTTCAACCACTTTATAGTGAAAGAGGTTGAATACTCTGTAGGAGTGCGAATCCTTTCCATATCCAAGCATAAAACCTTCATGTGCTTTCAGTGCAAATTTTGAAGTGTGATGTGGATCCTTGATCCAGCACCTGGCACCAAATACTCTGAAGTAACTGACATTTGGCTTCTTGCCAGTAAGGAGCTCATAGGATGTCTTGTTGAGAAGCTTGTGAAGATAAACATGGTTGATGATATGGCATGCAGTATCAATGGCTTCAGGCCAGATTTTCTTGGAGTCTTGTATTCATCAAGCATCGTCCGGGCCATCTCAATAAGTGTTCTGTTCTTGCGTTCCATGACGCCATTTTGCTGCGACGTGTACGGAGCTGAGAATTCATGTGTGATGCCCAAAGTATCAAGATACGTATCTAGGCCAGTGTTCTTGAATTCAGTGCGATTGTCACTTCTGATGTGCTTTATCTTGACGCCATAGTTGTTCATGGATCGATTGGCGAAGCGTCTGAAGACATACTGCACTTCAGTCTTGTAGAAGATTATATGCACCCAAGTATATCTTGAATAATCATCAACAATGACAAAGCCATAGAGACAAGCAGTAGTAGTAAGAATTGAGTAATGAGTGGGACCAAAAAGGTCCATGTGGAGCAGTTCGAAGGGTTGAGTCATTGTCATGATTGTCTTCGAGGGATGGTTGCCCTCGTCATCTTTCCTGCTTCACAGGCACCGCATAAGTGATCCTTCTTGAACTTGACACCCTCGATGCCTATGACATGCTTCTTTCTTGCAAGAGTGTGCAAGTTCCTCATGCCAGCATGCCCTAGCCTCCGATGCCAGAGCCAGCATTCTGAAGCTTTTGCTAGAAGACATATGGCAAGTTGTGGTCCTGCTGAGAAATCTACCACGTACAAATCATCTTTCTGATACCCTTCAAAAACTAGAGACTTGTCAGATTCCATTAGAACAAGGAAACGATATTTTCCAAACATCACAATCATGTTTAAATCGCAAAGCATTGAGACAGACATTAAGTTGAAACCAAGGGATTCAACAAGCATGACTTTATCCATGTGTTGATCCCTTGAGATTGCAACTCTACCTAGACCCAATACCAGTGTCAGCAAATGTGATGTGACTTTTGTCAGATGGACGTAAGGTTGAGTTTATAAGAAGACTTCGCTTGCCAGTCATGTGATTAGTACACCCACTATCAATAATCCATTCTGAAGCAGCTGGTGCCGTACCCTACAGTTCAATTAGGGGGGATAGGCTTCACGAAGAGAATTGTGAAGCATAAACATTTGACAAGCAAGTGGATTATGAAAGCTTAGATCAAGGTTAGGACTGATAGGGCAAGTAGCAAGCGACTCAGGAACAAAATACATAATAAGACCATTTGGGCATTTGATCTTGCGCCCTACAAGATGTTTAAGGTCCCCAGCAATAGCTTCAGACGATTTTGGTTTTCGGCTAGACACCTTTCCCTGCAAAAGAGAGTTAAGCTTTCTTAGCCACCCACATCTTCAAGGGTGGCTTCGAAGCAATGAGTCTAAGTGCAGCATCTGAGAACTTTGGCTTTGGAGCCCTAGCAAAAAGTCTTGCAGGTGGACAATAGTACTCATAAGAATAAGCAGAGTAGTTCTTGGTCTTATGAACATGGCGGTTTGATGAAACACACTCATATTCATAGGCCTGAGTAAGGTTTCCCTGCAAAACATTTGCGTTAGTGAGACTCAGGTGAGTCCTTTGTCTGTATGAAGCCTTTGGACCATATGAAGCCTATGGTCTGGGGTTTGTCTTCTTCATGCGTGATGTCATGACGACATTCACAGGAAGATTCTCCAAACATCTTTTCGGCACCCAGACTTTCTTCATAGGCGGCCCATTCCTGTAGTTAGTACGAATATACCTAGCAAACACTTCACCATTCTGATTCTTAAACAGTTTATAGTTTGCATCAAAGGATTCATCAATAACAATGGGATTAGCACAAGTGAAGCCAGATAGGGTGGCTGGATCCGCTGAAGGTTCCTTCGCAGCAACCCATGTGGTTTTGGGGTACTGCACAGGTTTCCAGTGAGAGCCATCAGCATTCATTTTCCTTTCGAACCCAACACCCTCTTTCCTAGGGTTTTGGTTCAGGATCTGCCTTTTGAGGACATCACATAGTGTCTGATGCCCTTTGAGACTTTTGAACATCCCTGTTTCAAGCAATGTCTTCAACTTAGCATTCTCATCAGTAATAGCGGTGGCATCCTTAGCAGAGGGGTTAGTTACCACATCAGCAGTTGAAGATATTGCAACAGTAGCAGCAATAGAAGATTCAGCAACAGAAGTAGCGTTATCACGCTCAATGCATTTAAGACATGGTGGCTCAAATCCTTCCTGAGCGGAACTGATCTATTTGGCGTGAAGTAACTCGTTTTCCTTTTGAAGATCTTCATGAGCCGCTCTCAATTTCTCAAGATCTTGCTTCCTTTGAAGATAATCATAGGAAAGCTTTTCATGAGTTGTTGAGAGCGTTTCATGACGACTTTCAAGTTGCTCATACTTAACATGAAGATTTTTTATGACTTCAATTAAGGACTGAGATCGAGTCATTTCAGCGTCTAACAGGTCATCGCTTTTGTCTAATAGTTTTTGAATATGTTCCATAGCCTTCTGTTGTTCAGTTGCAATTTTTGCAAGTGTTTTGTAGCTGGATTTGGAACCACAATCAGAGTCATCTTCACTTGATGTTTGATACTGAGTGGCACGTGAGTTTACCTTGGCACCGCGTGCCATGAAGCAGTAGGTGGGAGTGGAGTTGTCCTTGTCATTAGCATCGGCGTTGGTGATGGATTCATTGTCTTCAGTGTTGAAGATGGACTTGGCAACGTAGGCTGTAGCCAGACTTGCAATGCCAGAATCGGACTCCTCCTCAGACTCCACCTCCGCCTCCTTAGAAGCGGACTCCTCCTCTGAATCCATTTCCTTGCCAACAAACGCACGAGCCTTGCCAGATGAGCTCTTCTTGTGTGATGAAGACTTTGAGGAAGACTTGGAAGAAGACTTTGAGTATTTCTTCTTCTTCTTGTCGTCAGAATCATACTCCTTGCTCTTCTTTTTCTTCTTGTTCTCATTGCCCCACTGCGGACACTCAGAGATGTAGTGGCCAGGTTTCTTGTACTTGTGGCATGTTCTCTTCTTGTAGTCATGAGCAGAAGCTTCTTCATACCTCGAGCTTGATCGTGAAGACATTCTGAAGCCTTTCTTCTTGGTGAACTTTTGGAACTTCTTCACAAGCATAGCAAGCTCCTTTCCAATGTCTTCAGGATCATCAGAACTGCTGTCAGATTCTTCTTCAGATGAGGAGACAACTTTTGCCTTCAAGTCACGAGTTGGCCCATAGTTGGGACCGTAGATGTCTCTTTTCTCAGAAAGCTGAAACTCATGCGTGTTGAGCCTCTCAAGTATGTCGGACGGATCGAGTGTCTTGAAGTCAGGACGTTCTTGAATCATCAGGGCTAGGGTGTCAAACGAGCTGTCAAGTGATCTCAGGAGTGTCTTGACGACTTCATGCTTGGTGATCTCAGTAGCGCCGAGGGCTTGAAGCTCATTTGTGATGTCAGTGAGTCGATCAAACATGAGCTAGACATTCTCATTGTCATTTCTCTTGAAGCGGTTGAAGAGGTTGTGAAGGACACTGATTCTCTGATCTCTCTGGGTTGAGACGCCTTCGTTGACCTTGGAGAGCCAGTCCCAGACTAGCTTAGATGTTTCCAAAGCACTCACACGGCTATACTGTCCTTTGGTCAGATGACCACAGATGATGTTCTTGGCAGTGGAGTCTAGTTGAACGAACTTCTTGACATCAGCAGCGGTGACACCTTCACCAGCCTTGGGAACGCCATTCTTGACGACATACCATAGGTCGACATCAATGGCTTCAAGATGCATGCGCATCTTATCCTTCCAGTAGGGTTATTCAGTTCCATCGAAGACTGGCACGCAGCGGAGACTTTGATTATCCCTGTAGTCGACATAGCTAAAACTCCAGGTGGTTAAACCGAATCACACAGAACAAGGGAGTACCTTGCTCTGATACCAATTGAAAGTGCTAGTGATCGACTAGAGGGGGGGTGAATAGGCGATTTTTATGAAAGTCTTCAAAACATGGAAGTTTCGAAGACAAACGATAGAAATAAACCTATTACCATGCAGCGGAAGGTAGACTACACTAAGCAAGCCATAGTCAAGTATTCAATGAAGTGAAAGCGCAATGACTAATAGCAGCTAGGCAGTATAGATCAGGTAGGAAGATAGTGTGAAGCTAGTCAAAACAATCAATTACTCAGTGAAGACAAAAGATAATGCAATCATACAATGACTTCACCAGGGCCAACAGTAAGTAAAGGAATGGGAAGGATGAAACCAATGACTCGTTGAAGACAATGATTTGTTGGACCAGTTCCAGTTGCTGTGACAACTGTATGTCTAGTTAGGGAGGCTGAGATTCAACTCAGAAGACCGTGTCTTCACCTTATTCCCCTTGAGCTAAGGACACCCAGTCCTCGCCCAATCACTCTTGTAAGTCTTCAAGGTAGACTCCCAAACCTTCACAGACTTCGTTCACCAGCAATCCACAATGACTCTTGGATGCTCAGAACGTGACGCCTAACCGGCTGGAGGATTCACAGTCCTCAAGTGTAATAAGTCTTCAGATCACACAGACAGGAAGACTTCAGTTATGCCTAACACTCTTTGGCTATGGGTGGTTAGGGATTTATCTTCGCAAGGAATTCTCTCTCAGAGGCTTCGGGGTGGGTTGCTCTCAAAAGAAAAAAGCCGTACACTAACTCTGAGCAGCCAACCGTTTATGGTTGTAGGGGGTGGGCTATTTATAGCCACTAGGAAACCCGACCTGATTTGTCCGAAATGACCCTGGGTCACTAAGGAACTGACACGTGTTCCAATGGTCAGATTTCAAACAGACGCGGCAACTTTACTTGGGCTACAAGCAAAGCTGACTCATCCAGCTCTGGATAAGATTTGCTCTCATTGTCTTCGCTCGAAGACATAGGATTTTGGTTGAGCATCACTTCAGTCACTCTGACTTTGTTCACTTGGACCCCACTTAATAGTACGGTGGTTCCTATGACTCAACAAAGAAGAGAAGGAGACAACGAAACAACTAAGTCTTTGTGTCCCATAGTCTTCACGCAATGTCTTCTCTTGTCATAGTCTTCAATGTGAATATCTTCACATACCACCATTGTCTTCAATGTCTTCATACATTTTTAGGGGTCATCTCCGATAGATAAACCGAATCAATGTGGGACTACTACCTGTGTTATCCTGCAATTCTCACAAACACATTAGTCCCTCAACTAGGTTTGTCGTCAATACTCCAAAACCAACTAGGGTTGGCACTAGATGCACTTATAGCATTCCCCATCCCCTTTCCATCAACCATAATGTCTTCCGCCTCTCTCTTTACAGTCTTTAGTACAACTGTGGTTCATCATTCTTTACTTGGTGCTTCTGCAGTTCTTCAGTATATGTACCTATGCATTGAATTATGGATTCGTGGTTGACCCTATATTTGTAATAAACATGGTTGGTTATGAAATAAGTGATTGCCTACTTTCAAATTCATAACATGTGATTTTTAACTTAGGGACTAATTGGATTAATTATGGATTAAATAGCTACTACACTGCACACACGGTTTGTGAAAGAGAAACATCTGCGATATATGTGGAGATCAGAAATGTTTCTAGGATCCACTACGTGTGCGATCCATCTCCACTGCACACACGACTTTCTCTTGAAAACTGTTTGCATTAGGCCACCTTGCGCAAACGTTTATCACATAAAAAGTGTGTGTGATGGACAGCCTTTGCCACACAGTTTCTTTCTACGCACCGTGTGTGATGCATTCAATAACGCAAACGATAAAATTATTAATATCATGTGCAATGGCAACGCTATCACAAACAATTTAAATGGGAAAAATTATGTGTGATGTATCGGTGAACGGAAACGTTTTCCTTGGAGCGACTATGTGGGATGTACATACGAATGGAAACATTTAGTGGGGACTGACTGTGTGGGATGTACTTGCGACCGGAAACAATTTCGCCGTATAATTGTATTTTTTAGCTCTACTGTATGTATTTCCATATTTGAGCGCTCGCCGGTCGCACACGGCCTCATTTTGCCAAACGTGTGTGCCAGGAGGGCATATCCCCGACCGATTCTGGGTCGTGTGGGAAGGACCCCCTATCGCCCATACTCAATTGGCGACGGTTCCACATGCCATCACGGAAAGGGGTTTTAAACCGTTTGTTTAGGACCGACGCGCACCAGTGCACTTAGGATGGAATATACAGACAGCCCTAGTTAATACATGAGCTATTCGAGCATACAAAATAGAATTTCAATTTAAGGTTTAGAGTTTGGCACATACAAATTTACTTGGAATGACAGGTAAATACCACATATAGGAAGGTATGGCGGACTCATATGGGATAACTTTGGGGTTTATGGAAATGGATGCACAAGCAGTATTCCCGCTTAGTACAAGTGAAGGCTAGAAATTGACTGGGAAGCGACCAACTAGAGATCGACAACAGTCATGAGCATGCATTAAGATTAATCAACAATCAGTGCAAGCCTGAGTAGGATATAAATCACCATGAACATAAATATCATGGAGGCCATGTTTATTTAGTTTCAACTACATGCGTGAACATGTGCCAAGTGAACCCACTCGAATCGTTCAAAGGAGGATACCACCCTATCATACCACATCACAACCATTTTAATAGCATGTTGGCACGCAAGGTAAACCATTATAAACTCCTAGCTGATTAGGCATGGCATGGGCAACTATAATCTCTAATTTTCATTGCAAACATGTTTCATTCATAATAGGATGTATCAGGAATGATGAACTAATCATATTTACAAAAATAAGATAGGTTGAGTTCATACCAGCTTCTCTCATCTCAATCAGTTCATCATATATCGTCATTATTGCCTATCACTCGCACAACCGAATGGTGTGAATAATAATAATAGTGCACGTGCATTGGACTAAGATGGAATCTGCAAGCATTTAAGACAAGGGAGAAGACAAGGAAATATGGGCTCTTGGTTAAATCAACAATAATGCATATGAGAGCCACTTAACATTTTCATCATGGTCTTCTCCTCTCGACCCCCAACACTACAAAAAAAAGACACATCCATGACATTTTGGGCCAAACGAATTTTTTTTCTGTCATACATATGACACTTCTATGACGATAATTGTGACAAAACCTAGTATCATCATAGATGTGGTGGGCTCCTACTTCTATGACAAAAAATCATGACAGAAAATGGGCTTTTCGTCCTGGGCGGGCCGGGGACGCAGCTGCATGACATTCTTTGGGCCATCCATGACGGGAAAAACCGTGGTAGAAGCGAGGGGGAGGAAAATTTCGGGGAGTTCCCAGTTACGGTGGGAGGTCAGGGGCCGAGCGATGCGCATTTCTCTCATACACGTACACGCGTGTGTGCGAGGCATTGGCTCTAACTGAACCCGAGCGAGGCGTTGAGCTCTAACTGAACCCGAGCGATTGCACTGCAGGCTACGCGTTACTGAACCCCAGCAATCGATCGATGGCTATTAACTGAACCCAATCGAGCGATTCCTTTGCTACTGCTGCTAACTGAAGCCGATCGATTGGATGAACAGTGAGCGTTGCGGGGGGGGGGAGGGGGGGTTGGATGAACAGTGAGCGGTGGCGTTGCCTCTCGATGAACAGGACCCCGTGGTGTGGAGAGCTGGATGAACAGTAGATGGTGGAGGGGTGCCCGTGGAGGGGTGGTTGAACAGGACCCCGTGGTGTGGAGGGCTGGATGAGCAGTAGAGGGTGGAGGGGTGCCCGTGGAGGGGTGGTTGAATAGTAGCCAATGGAGTATCGTGCGGTGGAGGCTGGATGAACAGGAGCCCATGGAGGCTGGAGGAGGTCGACAGTAGCCCATGGAGGCTGGAGGAGGTCGACGGTGGAGATGAACATTATCCCGTGGAGTCCCGTTTTGCGGTACGCCACACCCCTCCCGATAAACAGGACCCCCGTTTCGACCGTAGGAGGTCCGTTTCGTCCGTTTTGCGGTACGCCACACCCCTCCCGATCAACAGGACCCCCGTTTCAACTGTAGGAGGTCCGTTTCCTCCGTTTTGCGGTATGCCACACCCCTCCCGATCAACAGGATGTCGTTTCGAACATAGGAGGTCCATTTCCTCCGTTTTGCGGTATGCCAGGCCTCGTTTCCATTGCCGACCATGCATTCCGTTCCGACCCAGCCGGTTGGCTCCCACGCGTTCCGTTGCCTCCCGATGAACATGACGCATTCTGTTGCCTCCCCATGAACACGAGGCATTCCGTTGCCTCCCCATGAACACGATGCATTCCGTTGCCTCCCCATGAACATGACGATGACGATGTTTCTCCGTTCCGACCCAGCAATGTACACGAGCCCTGGCCGTACGTATGCACGAGTAGGCGTTCGAGACCCCGCCGGTATGTACACTTATGTGGCCGTATTTTATTTCTAGCACCTTGGCCGCTGTACGTAGGTGTACATGCTACGTGCGCGCCTCTACTATGACACTTGCGTGCCTCTACATCGACCAGTATGTACTTACACGTTGGTGACCAGAATGACAATGCTACGTACGCTTCGACCAGGTGGGTCCCGACTGTTAGGCACTTCCTTGCCTTCAAAGATGTAGCTGGTGGGTCCCAGCAGTCTAGGGGTGAATCGTTTTTTTTTTGCCCGGACGCACTTCCTGGCAAGTGAAGATGTAGCCGGTGGGTCCCAGCAGTCAGGGGGCGAATTATTTTTTTGCCCGGACGCACTTCCTTGTGTGCGAAGATGAAGCTGGTGGGTCCCAGCAGTCAGGGGAAACGTTTTTTCCATGAAATACAGTGGCCCGTCTGGTGGGTACCAGCTGTCAGGTGGAGGAATCATTATTTTCCGTGTAATAAGGATGCACTTCCTTACTGCGGCCGTGGACCCAGCTGTCAGCCTCTCCACGTACGGTCCATGTCCGATGGAAGTCTTTCCTTGACCAAGTTGACCAGGCCGCGCCGAGAGCACCACGGCGGACGATGGCGAGGCCTAGGAAGGGGACGACGCGGAGCCGAGGAAGACGCGGTAGTGGAAGCCCGTGCGGAGAGGAGTACGAGGGTTCACTGGTTCGGCTGCGGTGTGAGGCTTCCCTCGCCGCATGGCCTGGCCAGCGGTGGGAATAGTAGGGGGCGGTGAGGCCTCCACGGCAGCACAGCCGGCCACGGGAGGCAGGAGCATGCGGCACGACCGATGCTGCTTTGGGAGGCTGGAGCAAGAAGAACAGAGGTTGCAGAAGCACTATGGCCGTTGGATGGACATCGTACGGTCACTTGAGCTAGAATCGTTCATATTGACTAAGTTGACAAAGCCCTCCGTCCCCGTCAACTTAGTTGGCCCACAAGTCATCCTCCCACTATGGTGGGTCCCAGCTAGCACAGGGGTATTCATTTTTTCTGCATAATAAGGAGGCACTTCCTTGTGTGCAAAGATATAGCTAGTGGGTCCAACATGTCAGCGGGGGAACGTTTTTTCGCGAAATACAGAGGCCCTTCCGGTGGGTCCCAGCTGTCAGGTGGAGGAATCATTATTTTGTGCGTACAGTCCACGGCCGACGGATGTCATTCGTTGACCATGTTGACTAGGCCATGCCGAGAGCACCATGGCGGTGGACGACGGCGAGGCCTAGGAAGGGAACAACACCAAGCCAGGGAAGACTCGGCAATGGTTGCCCATGCAGTGGGGAGTACGAGGGTTTACTGGTCTGGCTGCCATCAATGAAGTAGGGTAGGGCGGTGTGGCCAGTGCGCCAGCACAGCCGGCCACGGGAGGTGGGAGCAGGCAGTCCCACCGGAGCTGGTTTGGGCGGCTGGAGCAGGAAGATCAGATATTGAAGAAGCAGCACGGCCGTTGGATTAACATCCAACGGTCACTTTTGCTAGAGTCGTTTGTGGACTAAGTTGACAAAGCCAAAGTACACGTCGACCTAGTAGACCCAAAAATCAGCCTCCAAATCTGTCCCAAACAGCATACAGCCCGAAATTTCTAGCCAGATTCAAATTAATTTTAAATCTAAATGTACCTTAATTTAAATTCAATGAAATTTTACCCGCACAAAAACAATGAAATTTAAAATATCAAAATCCGAAAGAAAACAATATTTTGGAACTAATTGCCTGTTTGCTGTATTTTTTTTATTTTACAGCCCATTTATTATTACTTATAGCCCATTTCTTATTACTTATAGCCCATTTTCTGGGCAAAATGCATCCCTCCTTGTCTTGAAAGATTTCCGGCCAAGCAGGGCGTAGAAAAGCAAGTAGGCCTACGTTGGTTATTCTGCAAAAAACAAAATAGCTGGCTAACCATTTTCAGAAAGGAAAAAAACAAACCGGGCTGGTCATGTGATAAACATATGAAATAAAAGCTTGGGCTATACGGGCCACGAGCCTCGCACAACCAAGTTGATACCCTTCTCTGTCCCGAAAAAACAAAATTACTACGCACACTGCTGGGTCCCTACTGTCATCCTCACCATGTACAGTCATCTCCTTATTCCTCTCGGTTGTTGACCATGTTGACAACACCGGAGGGCGGCGCCGCGGCGATCGAACCAAGGAGGAGGACGATGGTGAGGCCTCGGACGGGAATGAACAGGAGCCGTGGGAGGCGGGAGCAAGCGGTCCCGCCAGCGCTGTTTTGGCTTTGGCGGCTCGAGGAAGAAGAGACTGAAGAAACACGACAGACGTTGAATGTCAATCCAACAATCAAGGTTGGCACAATCGTTTCTTGACTAAGCGGACACCAAGTACCATACTTTTTTATATATAGGAAGAAAACTGCGAGGAAAATGCGTTCGTCTACCGTCCTCCTCATAGGGAACGTTCGCCACATAAGTGACTAGCACCCTTGGTTTTCAACCGAGAGGTCTTGGGTTCGAGTCCCAGGAACTCTCAATTTTGTCCTCCTTCCTTCCTCGCAAAAAAAGGGAAACAAAATCAAAGACTTGGGAAGGCATACAGAACAAGCTAGTGTACCAATAAAGAGACGTTGCCGAGTTTTAGAAAAAAGACGTGCTCCTGTAGCTGGTTCAAATCCAAACCTAGACTATGACTGAGGGAGTCCTGGATTAGGGGGTATCCGGACAGCCGGATTATATCCTTTGGCCGGACTGTTGGACTATGAAGATACAAGATTCAAGACTTCGTCCCGTGTCCGGATGGGACTCTCCTTGGCGTGGAAGGCAAGCTTGGCAATACAGATATGTAGATCTCCTTCCTTGTAACCGACTCTGTGTAACCCTAGCCCCCTCCGGTGTCTATATAAACCGGAGGGTTTATGTCCGTAGGACAACATACAATCATACCATAGGCTAGCTTATAGGGTTTAGCCTCTCTGATCTCATGGTAGATCAACTCTTGTACTACTCATATTATCAAGAACAATCAAGCAGGACATAGGCTTTTACCTCCATCAAGAGGGCCCGAACCTGGGTAAGCATCGTGTCCCCTGCCTCCTGTTACCATCCGCCTAGACGCACAGTTCGGGACCCCCTACCCGAGATCCGCCGGTTTTGACACCGACATTGGTGCTTTCATTGAGAGTTCCTCAGTGTCGTCATCGTTAGGCTTGATGGCCCCTTCGATCATCGACAGTGATGCAGTCCAGGGTGAGACTTTTCACCCCAGACAGATCTTTGTGTTTGGCGGCTTTGCACTATGGGCCAACTCGCTTGGCCATCTGGAGCAGATCGAGAGTTATGCCCCTGGCCACTAGGTCAGGTTTGGAAGCTTAAACTATACGGCCGACATCCGTGGAGACTTGATCTTCGACGGATTTGAGCCCCTGCCGAGCGCGCCGCACAATCATGATGAGCATGATTTAGCTCTACCATCGGACAGTGTTCAGGAGACTGCACCGGCAACCGCTCCGACCCTTAATTTGGAGCCAATTGCGCCATCCATGGATGGGGGGATAGACCCGCCACGGAGGCCACATTCTCAGCGGTGATCGAGCCGAGTATCGACCTTAACCTTCACGAGAGCCATGACGCCAAATTGCCGGATTCTTCCCCGGCCACGGACTCCGAACCGCCTGCGCCCGTGCCTATCGAGTCGGATTGGGCGCCGATCATGGAGTTCACCTCCGCGGATATCTTTCAGCACTCGCCCTTCGGTGACATACTGAACTCATTAAGGTCTCTCTCCCTGTCAGGAGAGTCCTGGCCGAACTATGTCCGGCAGGATTGGGATGCGGATGATGAAGAAATTTGCCGCCCACCCACCACCCACTTAGTAGCCACCGTCGAGAATTTGACCGACATGCTCGACTTCGACTCCGAAGACATCGACGGTATGGACGATGATGCAGGAAACGAACAAGAACCACTGCCCACAGGGCACTGGACAGCCACCTTATCATATGATATATATATGGTGGACACACACAAAGAAGGCAATGGAGACGGGAGAGCGGAGGATGACCCCTCCAAGAAGCAACCCAAGCACCGACGTCAGTGGTGCCGCTCTAAGTCTCGCCAAGGCAAAAGCAGTGATACTGGTATAGGAGATAATAGCACTCCGGACAGTGCCGAAGATGACGACAATCCCCTCCAGCAAGATTTAAAGTAGGAGGATGGAGAAGCCAGCCCTCCCGAGAGAGCGGCAAATGGAGAAGCGGAGGATGATAATTACATGCCTCCCTCCGAAGACAAGGCAAGCCTCGACGATGACGAATTTGTCGTGCCTGAGGATCCTGTTGAGCAAGAGTGCTTCAAGCGCCGGCTTATAGCCACGGCAAATAGCCTTAAGAAAAAGCAACAACAGCTTCGAGCTGATCAAGATTTGCTAGCTGACAGATGGACTGAAGTCCTTGCGGACGAGGAATATGAAATCGAATGCCCCTCCAAGAGTTACCCAAAGCACATGTTGCTACCCCGACTGCAGGAGGAAGCATTAAAACCTACATCTCCAGCGTATGACGCGGCTGATCGACCACCTCGTGGCCGCGACAGAGAGGCATTTCAGCCAAAAGCTCAGCCCGCACCCCTACGCCACTCAAATAAAAATGTCAAGGAACGGGGAAACACGCTAGACCCGCGAGACGTGTTGGAGGACAAAGCAAAACACGCAAGATCGATCTATGGATCACGAGGGCGTGCCACTATGCGAGACAATAACCGTCACGCCGGATACAGTAAAAGTAAATCTGGCCGGGCCAAACAAAGCGGACAAGACTCATTTGAGTTGCGTCATAATATAGCCCAGTACAGAGGCGCCGCACACCACCTATGCTTCACAGATGAAGTAATGGATCACCAAATCCCAGAGGGTTTGAAACCCATAAATATTGAAACATACGACGACACAACAGATCTTGCGGTATGGATCGAGGACTTCCTCCTACACATCCACATGGGCCGAGGTGACAATCTAGACGCCATCAAATACCTCCCACTTAAACTCAAAGGACCAGCTCGGCATTGGCTCAACTACCTGCCAGCAGAATCCATTGGCTGTTGGGAAGATCTGGAAGCCGCATTCCTCAACAACTTCCAGGGCACTTATGTATGACCACCAGATGCCGATGACTTGAGCCACATAATTCAGCAGCCAGAGGAATCGGCCAGGCAATTCTGGACACGGTTCCTGACAAAGAAAAATCAAATTGTCGACTGTCCGGATGCAGAGGCCCTAGCAGCTTTTAAGCACAACATCCGCGGCGAGTGGCTCGCCCGGCACCTTGGCCAGGAAAAGCCAAAATCTATGGCAGCCCTCACGACACTCATGACCCGATTTTGCGCGGGAGAGGACAGCTGGCTGGCTCACAGCAATAACATATCAAAGAACCATGGTACTTCAGATACCAAGGATAGCAATGGCAGGTCACGTCGCAACAAACATAAGCGCCGCATCAACAGCGACAATAGCGAGGATACGACAGTCAATGCCGGATTCAGAGGCTCTAAACCCGGTCAGCGGAAACAGCCATTCAAAAGAACCACTCCGGGCCCGTCCAGTTTGGACCGTATACTCGATCGCTCGTGTCAAATACACGGCACCCCCGACAAGCCAGCCAACCACACCAACAGGGAATGTTGGGTGTTCAAGCAGGTCGGCAAGTTAAATGCTAAAAACAAAGATAAGGGGCTACATAGCGATGACGAGGAGGAGCCCCGGCCGCCGAACACCGGAGGACAGAAGAGGTTCCCCCCCCCCACAAGTGCGGACGGTGAACATGATATACGCAACCCACATCCCCAAGAGGGAGCGGAAGCGTGCGCCAAGGGACGTATATGCATTGGAGCCAGTCGCCCCAAAGTTCAACCCATGGTCCTCTTGTCCGATCACCATCGATCGCAAGGACCACTCCACTAATATCCGTCATGGAGGATTCGCCGCACTGGTCCTAGACCCAATCATCGACGAATTTCACCTCACTCGAGTCCTTATGGACGGCGGCATCAGCCTGAACCTGCTTTATCAGGACATAGTGCACAAAATGGGTATCGACCCCTCAAGGATCAAACCCACAAAAACGACCTTCAAAGGCGTCATACCAGGTGTAGAGGCCCATTGCACAGGCTCAGTCACACTGGAAGTGGTCTTCAGACCCCCGGATAACTTCCGAAGCGAGGAGTTAATCTTCGATATAGTCCCGTTCCGCAGTGGCTATCATGCATTGCTCGGGCAAACCGCATTCGCGAGATTCAATGCGGTACCGCATTATGCTTACCTCAAGCTCAAGATGCCAGGCCTCGGGGGGTCATCACAGTCAATGGAAACACATAGCGCTCTCTCCATACGGAGGAGCACACTGCGGCCCTCACAGTAGAAGCACAAAGCAGCCTCTTCAGGCATTCCACTAGTTCGGTGATTAAACACCCGGACACCGTCAAGCGCGCCTAGAGTAATCTGCAACGAGACCGCCTGGCACGTTCCGAGCTCGCATAGCAATGCGGCCCCCACCCCAGTCCCAGCCAGACGGCGAAATCCTTGCCATGCGTACATAATTACGCATTGAAAATACCATGGGCATAGGTCGGGGGGCACGACTACGTCATGCCCCAAAACGCGGCTCAACCGCACTAGGGGCTTCTCGCTTTGTTACTTTTTTTCTCTCTTTCAGGACATTACTCTCTGGAAACCCCGTCTGGCATTACGATTGCCGGACACACGATACAACAACCAAGGAGGCAGAAAGCCACGTCGCACCATGGAACTCCGAGGTGGTCTCTGATAACGAGTGAAATATCTGCTTTATATACCATTCCTCAGCTTGCCCTTGGAGGGAACATGTCAAATAGTCCTACTTTTTGCTTATCGCACTACTTGTATCATTCCGCTTCGACGCACCTTTTTGAACAAACAATGCATAGCACTAGACTATTACCGCATTCTCTATTCTTTTTTATATATAAGTTCATCCATGACATTCAGCACCCGTACACTATGGTACGGCCAATACCCTAGGGGCTTAAGCGTACCCCATAATACGGCGTGTGAATTCCAAACACTTTCCACAATGTGGCACCCCGAACTTATAGCATTATATGCATCAGCTTCGAATCATGTCTTGGGTTAATAGTTGGGTTTGCCCGACTCCCATGTTTTGGTACCTGACGTTCCGCTATATCATCTAAGGTAGCACTGGGAGAACTACTGTGATTGTGCCCCGGTTCATCTGGGCAAGCACCTCAATAGAGAAAGCTAAAACTGACTATCGTGATAAGGCGAGAGCTGGTCGCTGTTCGAGAGGTCTCGAGTCCCTAAAGACTTATGCCACTTAGGGTGAGGAGTCAGCTTTGTCCGGCTTAGGCGTGTATAGCGCACCGAATTCGGCCTTCCGAATACTAGGGGCTTCGCCAAAATTTAAAATAGTAGACTTCTATGGCTAAGTGAGAGTGATAAAGCATTACTGTCCGCTTGCCTTGTTCATTGCGTTGAGCACCTCCCTCGAAGGACCCAACAATGGGAAAAAGAGTGCTCAGATTTATCACGAACACCCCAACACTCGTGGCATGAGGGCAGAAGCCAACGACTGGCCATCTCTCAGATTTGATAAACAGCTTCATAGAAGGTAATATTTTAAATTCAAACAAGCGTTGCATAGCGCATATGAACAAGTTTTCATAATACAGGATCACATGAGCAAGTTCATTCAAAAATTACATCCTTCGCGCACTCGTCCACCACAAGACGGGCACCCTTCAGGACACCCTCATAATACATTTCGGGGTGGCGATGCTCCTTGCCCTACGGCGGCCCCTCCTTCACCAGCTTCTCGGCGTCCATCTTGGCCCAGTGCTCCTTCGCACGGGCAAAAGCCCGGCATGCACCTTCGATGCAGACGAACCACTTTATGACTTCTAGCCGTGGGCAGGCATCCACAAGCCGCCTCACCAGGCTGAAGTAGCTGTTGGGAAGGGAGTCGCCAGGCCACATCCGGACTATAAGGCCCCTCATGGCCTGTTCGGCCGCCTTGTGCAGCTCAACCAGTTGCTTCAGCTGGTCGCTCACAGGCATCGGGTATTCGGTCCCAGTATACTGAGACCAGAACAACTTCTCCGTCGAGCTTCCATCCTCGGCCTGGTAGTACTTTGCGGCATCCGGCACACTGCGGGGAAAATCCGCGAACGCTCCTGGAGAGCTCCGTACTCGGGTAAGTAACAAGTAATTTACTTTCACATGCTTGCTTTGCATAATGAATGCCTTACCCGCCGCTATCTTCCTCATCGCCTCAATTTCCTGGAGGGCCTTTTGGGCTTCAGCCTTGGCATGCTTTGTGCTCTCGAGGGCCGCGGCAAGCTCGGACTCTCACGTCTTTGAGTCAAGCTCCAAAGTCTCGTGCTTCTTCACGAGAGCCTGGAGCTCTTGCTGCACCTCGCCCACCCGTGCCTCTTGTTTCTCCCGCTCGGCGCGCTCCTTGGCTGCTTTGTTTCCAGCCTTGGATAGCGCTTGCTTTAGGGTCGCCACTTCGTCATGGCCCCTGGCACATCCATGATGATCCTATCATTTTTGCAACCGCATCTTTCTATATATATATATATGTATATATATAGACAAGGTATTACTTACCTTTGTTCTCCTCGAGCTGCCTCTTGGCAAGGTCGAGCTCTTTCTCGGACCGCTCAAGGTTCTGCTTCAGTGCGGCGACCTCCGCAGTCAGTGCGGCAGAGGTCAGCAGTGAAGCCTGCATACGCATATAGACATACTTATATTAGACTCCTGCAGATATTATTTGATCCTCTATTCGTCTTTTCTTTGTGAACACCACACAGAGCATCAGGGGCTATTGTCTATGCGGTAATATTTTCCTACATTTTAAATACTTACCTCAAAGCCTGTTAGAAGGCTGGCACATGATTCTGTCAGTCCGCTCTTGGCAGACTGAACCTTCTTGATCACCGCACTCATAATAGTGTGGTGCTCTTCGTCGATGGAAGCATCGTGAAGCGCTCCAAGCAGGTTGTCCGGTGCCTCTGGATGGACAGAGGTCACCGGCATGGGCGGCTTGCCCCTCTTGGAAGGGGGCCGCCTGCCGGAGTCCAGAACGTCTAGAGGTTCCGGCGCAGTGTTCGGCTCAGGGCCGAACTTGGAGCCCTTGGGAGTCTTGCTCCCTTTGCGCCTAGTGTCCGGAAGGTCGCCTTGAGTCTCCTCCAGGACTATCTTCCCGCAGCTCGGTGCCCCTTGAGACAATACCTCGACATTGTCCGTAGGGCGAGGAGAGGAGCGGTTGGAAGTGACTCACTATTCATATCCGACGAGTTCAAGGAACCATCCGACGAGGATACGTCGATACGGGCTCGGGGCGGACTGCATGATCATATTCAACGTTAGGAGAAGCAGTGCAATAAAAAGTATACTATGAGTTACTCTGGTATCCGAATACTTACGACTTCGCCAGGGGCTTGGCCCTGAGTAACCACTCGTCTTCGCTGTCGGCGGCGGTGGTGGAACAGTCCGGAAGGAGAGTCCTTCCCTTCTTGGACCCTTCGTCCTCCCCGGTTGGGGCGGCCTTCCTTTTCTTGCCTCCCCCGGCTGGAGGGGAGAATCTTCATCTTCCTCCCCCTCATTTTCATGGCAGGAGGGCATCTCGGAGTTATCAGACGATGAGTCCGATACCACCTGACGTCGGGAACTCTTTTGGGTTCCCGTGGCCTTCTTCTTGATCTTCTTCTCTGGCACCTCATAAGGAGCCGGAGTCCGCACCTCCGTCAGGAGAGCGTCTACATGGTCTTCGGGCAAAGGGGCCGGGCAGTCAATCTGCTCCGATGTCTCCACCCAGTCCTGTCAAAGGCATGGGATCTCAGATCCCGCACATGGTTAAACTATGGAAAATAAAATACCCTACAAAATGTACAGAACATACCAGATTCGTAGGGCTTGTCACGCTTAGCCCGCGGTCCTCAGTAAGGGGAGGGGGGACCTCGGCGCCCTTGAACAGCACCTTCCAGACGTCCTTATGCGTCGTGTCGAAGAGCTCGCGTAGAGTCTGGTGCTGGGCCGCGTCGAACTCCCATAAGTTGAAAGCCCATTGTTAACATGGGAGGATCCGACGGAAGAGCATTAGTTGGACTATGTTCACCAGCTTGAGTTTTTTGCTTATCATGTTCCGGATACACTTCTGGAGTCCGTCCAGCTCCATCGATGAGCCCCAGGACAGGCCCTTCTCCTTTCAGGAAGTCAGCCGCATGGGTATTCCGGATCGAAACTCGGGGGCCGCCACCCAGTTGGTGTCGCGCGGCTCGGTGATGTAGAACCACCCCGATTGCCACCACTTTATGGTCTCCACAAAGCAGCCCTCGAGCCATGTAACGTTGGGAATTTTGCCCACCATGGCTCCGCCGCATTCCGCTTATTGGCCGCCTACTACCTTCGGCTTGACATTAAAGGTCTTCAGCCACAGGACGAAGTGGGGCCGGATGCGGAGGAAAGCCTCGCACACGACGATGAACGCCGAGATGTTGAGGATGAAATTCGGGGCCACATCATGAAAGTCCATCCCATAATAGAACATAAGGCCGCTGACAAATGAATGGAGGGGAAACCCCATTCCGCACATGAAGTGGGGGAGGAAAACCACCCTTTCGTAAGGTTACGGGGTAGGGACGATCTGCCCCGCGGCTGGCAGCCGGTGCACGATATCTGCGGCTAAGTATCTGGCCCCGCATAGCTTTTTGATGTCTCCCTCTGCGACGGAGGAGACCATCCACTTGCCTCCCGCTCCGGACATGTTTGGAGAGAGTTGAGGAGAAGGATGTGGACTTGGGCGCTGGAGCTCGAGTGTGCGAGAATGGATGAGCAAGGAGGAAGAAGGCGTGGGTAGAAAAAGGTGAACCCTTATCCCTTTATAAGGGCGGACGAAACTATGCGCCCCCACCAGCCTGGTAAAACTTGCTTATCCCCCAAGTGCCGTAATTGATGGCGCGGTTGGGTTACCCACGTCCGTATTGATGGGAATCCCGTAGTAAGGGGACTCGATCTCTGCTTTGACAAGACGTGCCAAGGAAACCGCCTCACGAAACACGCCGAGGTTGGTTGTGAAAAACAATTCGAATAGTGACATGGCTGTGGTGTGATGTCACACTGCGGAATGCGTCGGCAGATTAGATTTGTGAAAATATTATTCTCTCTACGGTGGTATGTGGAACTTGTTTTGCAGAGCCGGACACGATCCTCGTGCTCAAAATCTTCTACGAAGTATTCAGAGGAGGAACCCGCCTTGCAATGCCAAAGACGATCTACGCACTGGACTCATCGTCATTGAAGCCTGGTTCAGGGGCTACTGAGGGAGTCCTGGATTAGGGGGTATCCAGACAGCCGGATTATATCCTTTGGCCGGGTTGTTGGACTATGAAGATACAAGATTGAAGACTTCGTCCCATGCCCAGATGGGACTCTCCTTGGCGTGGAAGGCAAGCTTGGCAATACAGATATGTAGATCTCCTTCCCTGTAACCGACTCTGTGTAACCCTAGCCCCTCCGGGGTCTAAATAAACCGGAGGGTTTTAATCTGTAGGACAACATACAATCATACCATAGGCTAGCTTCTAGGATTTAGCCTCTCTGATCTTGTGGTAGATCAACTCTTGTACTACTCATATTATCAAGACCAATCAAGCAGGACGTAGGGTTTTACCTCCATCAAGAGCGCCCGAAGCTGGGTAAACATCGTGTCCCCTGCCTCCTGTTACCATCCGCCTAGATGCATAGTTCGGGACCCCCTACCCGAGATCCGCCGGTTTTGACACCGACAATGACTATATATGGTGCTATGCTACTCTGCAAGTAATGAAACTAACATATCCAACGTTCGCTTCTCCTCTTCTCTACTTACTCTGCCTAGCATCAGAAGCTCTGGCCGCAGCAACCATGTCCGCTAGCTACTCGTCCACCTGCTCTTCAGTAGGCAACAACCAGATATGCCCCAAGTCGCCACCCATACCATCGCCTGTGGGTCTCATCACACCCCCGCCAGCATGCGCACCGTAGCCGATTGCTCATCGCAACCCGCTGCCGCTGGTGTGGTGCCACTTCTGCAAATCACGTAGAGTCATCCGTCGCGTCTCAACCACAATCAGCAACCCTGGACGAGTCTTCTACAAATGCCCGAATCATGGGGTAATAATATGTTTATGTGTGGTTCTGCTGCTTTTAGTTGCTTATTTTTTTAATAGTTTGGTTGATGATCTTCCAATTTGATTCATGCAGGAAAGGGAAGATTCGTGTGATTTGTATTTCTAGGAAGTTGCTGATGTGGGGGAATGCAACTACGCTGATTATTTGGTTAGTCGAGGAATCCCAATACCAGCAGGTTGGGGTGTTGGACAAGTAACTGAAGGAACGACAGAAGAGGAAGATGCAGAGCAGAAGGTTAAAGATGCAGTTCCTCTGATCATGGCTAAGCAACAACTGCTGAACGGCCTTGACAACAATGAGGAGATGAAAGAGCTTGTGAAGATAATGGGCAAAATTGATGTGCTCTGTAGGATGATTGTCTCTTTATTTGAAGTGTATGTAGCACTCGTGATGTATTCAGTGGCTACGACATGAGCACTTTGCTGAAACTAGTAATGAATGAAACCTGTGTAGCAGGCTTGGCGTAGTGTTGTGAACATCTAACGATTTCTATTAACAGAAATCAGGGGGTATCCGCTTTTGCTCATATAAATAAATAAATAGAAAAGGCCCTGTCGGGTCAGCTTTGTTCTCTTTCGAAGACGTCGAGCAAATTGCAGTCCAATAGCAAACTATGTCATCAAATTCAAGTTTCACAGCCAAATATGAGTACAACTAAACAACAATGGAATCATGTTTTAGTTGTCATACAATCACCAAACACAAATCAGCATACATAACAAGTGATGTTCTCACAGCAAAATACTAATAAACATGTTCATCAGGTTTCAGTTGTCATAGCAAACACAATTTCATATAGTAGATAAAAAACGTCCTCTGACAGGCAAATACGACAAAAGCAATGTAATCATCATCCGCAGCAGCAGTGTCAACATCTTTGCCATGTGTATCAGTCTGAATCGTAATTCCCCACGGTGTCATCTTCTTCTTTGTCCACAACGTGCTCGAACGTTGGCTTCTTCTTGATCAACTCTTGTATGTCCATAGCACGACAGACAATCTTTTCGCCGGCGTCATTGACGTGATGGTTCTCAAAGATATTAGGAACATATGTGTTATCTTGTACATCAGGAGCAGTGTAAGCATCATCTTGTTGTGCAACTTCATTAAACGAATTCCTCTGCTCAAACCTTTGCAATACTCTCTAGTCATCGCTACGTGCAAATGTGTCTTCCAAGAAAAATATTTGTGTTCCTTGATTTGCCAAAATAAAAGGCTCGTTGGTCTGGTACGCCGCCTTGACATTGATGGATTTGAAATAATCATTAGCTCTGGGTTTTGCGATCCTGGAAAACAGGTTATACCAACAACAACACAACAGAACCACACACCGATGATCCTCGAAACTGGAGATATACTGCAACTGAACAATGTCTGTTATGTTAGCATACATTTCAGTTGTCTCTTTGTCATACATATCCATGCTCATGATCGCACTGTTTTGTGTCTTCCTGCCTTCGTCTCGTGCAAGGGTGTTGTAGCGCACATCTCCAACAACGCAAGATTCATAATCTCTTACCCGAGTATCAGGACCCATTGCTAGTGAGTAAAGGGCATCATCAACTACCTGCCCATCCTCCCGCATCTTCTTAACCTATGGTTAGAAAATAGACAAGCTGATCAACTTATGTACTCAATATATTAAAAAACTGACAGTGCACTTCAAAAGCTTACATGGTTCTTGAACCATTTCGCAAATCCTGCCATAACTAGTTTGTCAATGTTTCTTGGATTTTGCGGCAGTAACTCCTCTTTGTAGATGTTGCACAACATAGTGATCGCGTCAAACATCTAAATATATAAGAATGTGCTACAAGTTTAGTAGATTATGATGTATAAGCTGCAGTACTGCACTTACTTGATATAAGGTAGTATCTCAGGACAGTTATTCAACACATACCAAACCATTTTGTCCAAATCTTTAGGTTTGTCCTCTTGTCGACTCTTCCCTGTAACTCGAACAGAATAATCAAAAACATTGAGCCCGGGATTTTCTCCACCCACCTCTTTGCTAAGTTGATCAGCTGTTTCAATGTATTTTGAGCAGAATGTCAACGCTTCTGTAGCAATGTAGGCCTCTGCAATGGAACCCTCAGGTCTAGCTCTGTTCCTAACATAGCCCTTGAAAGTGCCTAGCCGCCTTTCAATAGGGTACGTCCAGCCATACTGTACTGGACCTCTAAGTAGTGCCTCATCAGGTAGATGAACAGCCAAATGCACCATCACATCAAAGAAGGCTGGAGGATATAGCTTCTCAAGGTCGCATAGGATAGTTGGTATCTTGTCTCTAAGACACTCCAAAGCATCTATCCTGATATTCCTACTGCAGAGTTCCCTGAAATTTTTTCCCAACTCTACAACTGCTCTGTATAAGCCAGGGCGGCCCAATCCTCTAAGGATAACAGGTAAAACCCTTTGAAGTAGGATGTGGCAGTCATGAGTTTTCAACCCTTGTACCTTGTTTCCATCTGCACTGACTCTCCTTTCATGGTTGGAAGCAAATCCATGTGGGAATCTCACACGTGACAGGACCTCGCAGAATTCTTTTCTTTTTACCTTGTCTAAGATGTATACAGCTGGTGCCATATCCCGTGGTTTACCTTCATCTTGCACCTGCAAATCCTTTCTGATACCCAGGTGTGTCAAATCAATCCTAGATTTTAAGGTATCTTTCATCTTGCCTTCAATATTAAGAAGTGTGCCGATAATGCTGTCACATATATTTTTCTCGATGTGCATCACATCAAGATTATGCCGCAGATCCAAATATTTCCAATACTCCAAGTCCCACAAAGTGGACCTGCGGGTAAACAATAATCTCTCTTTTACCCTGCCACGCTTCCTTTTCCCGCTACCATCACCAGGATGGTTTCCTGGTGTAATATGCCTGACCTTCTCTAATTCCACTTGCAACTCATCGGTGGTGAGCCTCTTTGGCACATCACGGTTTTCATGCTTTGCATTGAACACATGTCTTCGGTATTTTCTTGGATGCGGCTTGTCCTTGGCAAGGAAACGGCGGTGTCCAATGTAACAGATCTTGCTAAGTATTGCGTATGACAGCGGATTCCTGTCACAGCGAACACATGCATTGTAACCATGTGTCGTTCACCCTGACGTAGTGCCCAAAGCCGGATAATCATGGATGCACCAAATTATAACAACACGCAGAAATAAATCAGCTGGTGGGCTGCTATATAGGTCTCGAGTGAGAACACCCTTCCATAGCTGTTGAAGTTCCTCCACAAGAGGCTCCATGAACAAATCAAAATCCTTTCCAGGACTTTTTGGACCTGGGATGAGCAAGGCCATCATGTAGTTTGATTCTTTGGTGCAGACATTCGGAGGCATGTTGAAAGTGCTAACAAGCACTGGCCACATGCTATATGTGGCGCTCTGGTGGCCAAATGGATTAAATCCATCTGAAGCTAAGCCAAGTCTAATGTTTCTCGGGTCAGCAGCAAACTCTTTGTGTTTATCATTGAAGCTTTTCCACTCACTACCATGAGATGGCTCGTTACATTTTGATCTCTGTACTCCTAGTTCCTTGAATGCCATAGTACATCCTCTCCTGTTTCAGCATCATGAAACAACCTCTGCAATCTTGGTGTAAATGGAAAATGTCTCGAAACGTCGGTGTCAAAACCGGCGGATCTCGGGTAGGGGGTCCCGAACTGTGCGTCTAGGCCGGATGGTAAGAGGAGGCAAGGGACACGAAGTTTTACCCAGGTTCGGGCCCTCTTGATGGAGGTAAAACCCTACGTCCTGCTTGATTGATATTGATGATATGGATGTTACAAGTGTAGATCTACCACGAGATCACAGAGGCTAAACCCTAGAAGCTAGCCTATGGTATGATTGTATGTTGTGATTGTTGTCCTACGGACTAAAACCCTTCGGTTTATATAGACACCGGAGAGGGTTAGGGTGTCACAAGGTCGGTTACAAAGGAGGAGATATCCATATACATATTGCCTAGCTTGCCTTCCACGCCAAGTAGAGTCCCATCCGGACACGAGACGGAGTCTTCAATCTTGTATCTTCATAGTCTAACAGTCCGGCCAATGGAGATAGTCTGGCTATCCGGAGACCCCCTAATACAGGACTCCCACAGTAGCCCCTTAACCAGGCTTCAATGACGACGAGTCCGGCGCGCAGTTGTCTTCGGCATTGCAACGCGGGTTCCTTCTCCGAATATATCATAGAAGAAATTGAATATGAGGATAGTGTCCGACCCTGCAAAATAAGTTCCACATTCCACCGTAGAGAGAATAATGTTTTCGCAGATCTAATCTGCTAGCTTGTTTTGGCAACATGACATTATGTCATGGCCCGGTGATTATTCGAACCGTTTCTTTTAACCAGCCCCGCACATAACGCGAGGCAGTTTTTCGACATGTCTTGTCAAAGTAGAGATCGTGTCCCCTTATTACGGGATTCTCATCAATATGGGTGTGGGTAACCCAACCACGCCATTAATTACGGCACTTGGGGGATAAGCGAGTTTTACCAGGCAAGTGGCGATGCTTAGTTTTGTCCGCCCATATAAAGGGATACGGACTCACCTTTCTATCCACGCCTTCTTCCTCCTCTGCTCATCCGCTCCCGCACACTCGAGCTCTAGCGCCCAAGCTCTCACTTCCATCTCAACCTTCTCCAACCATGTCCAGAGCGGGAGGCAAGTGGATGGTCTCCTCCCTCACGGAGGAAGACGTCAAGAAACCAAGGAGAGTTGGATACCTGCCCGACGACATCGCGCACCGGCTCCCAGATGAGGGACAGCTCATCCCCACCCCCGAGCCACATGAGAGGGTGGTATTCCTCACCCATTTCCTCCATGGACTAGGATTCCCTCTCCATCCCTTCGTCCGGGGGTTCATGTTTTATTACGGCCTGGATTTCCATGATCTAGCCCCGAACTTCATCCTCAACATCTCGGCGTTTATCGTCGTGTGCGAGGCCTTCCTCCGCATCAAGCCCCACTTCGGCTTATGGCTGAAGACCTTCAATATCAAGCCAAAGGTAGTGAGTGGCCTCCAGGCGGAGTGTGGAGGCCACATGGTGGGCAAGATGCCCAACATCACATGGCTCGAGGGCACCTTCATGGATACCATAAAGGGGTGGCAATCGGGGTGGTTCTATATCACCAAGCCGCGTGACCCCGCATGGGTAGCGGCCCCCGAGTTCTGATCTGGCATCCCCATGCGGCTCACCTACTGGAAATAGAAGGGCCTGTCCTGGGGTAATTCAAAAGAGCTGACCGAACTCCAGTCATGTATTCAGAGCATGGTGGACAAGAAGCTCAAGCTTGTCAACATAGTCCAGGTTATGCTCATCCGCCAGAGTTTACCTTGTGGGAGTTCAATCCGGCGCAGCACCGAACTCTGAACAGGCTCTTCGATACGAGTCATGAAGATGCCTGGAGGGTGCTGTTCAAGAGTGCCGAGGTCCCTCCCCCCATTACTGAGGATCGCGGATTCAGTGCGAAGCGCCATGCTAGTGCGGTAAGTTGTTTTACCTTTTACAGGATATTTGTTTTCTATATAAGTTGGCTCTATGCGGGATCTAAACTCCCTTAATTTTGACAAGGCTGGCAGAAGATGGCCGAATAGATCGACTGTCCGGCTCCCTTGCCCGAAGGCCCCGCAGACGCTCTTTTGACGAAGATGCTGACTCCGGCCCCTTATAAGGTGCCAGAGAAGACCAAGAAGGCCAAGGGAGCTCGAAAGAGTTCCGATGACTCTGCGGCGCACTCTTCGCCCCAAGATGAGGAAGAGGAAGAAGAGGCTCCCTGTGGGAGTCTTGGATTAGGTGGTGTCCGGATGGCCGGACTATACCTTCAGCCGGACTCCTGGACTATGAAGATACAAGATTGAAGACTTCGTCCTGTGTCCGGAAGGGACTTTCCTTGGCGTGGAAGGCAAGCTTGGCGATACGGATATGTAGATCTCCTACCATTGTAACCGACTTTGTGTAACCCTAACTGAGGGAGTCCTGGATTAGGGGGTGTTCGGATAGCCGGACTCCTGGACTATGAAGATACAAGATTGAAGACTCCGTCCCATGTCCGGAAGGTACTTTCCTTGGCGTGGAAGGCAAGCTTGGCAATACGGGTATAAAGATCTCCTACCATTGTAACCGACTTTGTGTAACCTTAACCCTATCTGGTGTCTATATAAACCGGAGGGTTTTAGTCCGTAGAAAAATGTACACATCAACAATCATACCATAGGCTAGCTTCTATGGTTTAGCCTCCTCGATCTCGTGGTAGATCTACTCTTGTACTACCCATATCATCAATATTAATCAAGAAGGATGTAGGGTTTTACCTCCATCGAGAGGGCCCGAACCTGGGTAAAACTTCGTGTCCCTTGCCTCCTGTTACCATTCGGCCTAGACGCACAGTTCGGGACCCCCTACCCGAGATCCGCCGGTTTTGACACCGACATTGGTCCTTTCATTAAGAGTTCCTCTGTGTCGTCGCCATTAGGAAGGATGCCTTGCCCCGTCTATAAAGATGGCACCGTTGCTAAGGGAGCTTTGGCTGTCGGCCAAACCCTCCGGCTAGGTGGTTTTCTTATGACCGCCTGTTCGGCTTCTGCGCCGAAGATGACCTCTCGAGCCATCGAAAACAATCTTCATGTCAGCTCGGAACTCGCCGAGCAGTTAGATCCAATGGAGCTTTCCTCCATAAACGAGCTCTTGGATCGCTTCGCCGCCCTGGGAGTCACTACGGATTACGACCAGATTGGGCCTAAAACCGATCTGAGAGAGATTAACTCTCCCCAAGTCACCCATCATGTTGCCGTGGTAGAGGGACAGGGCAGCGACCCTTCATCTATCTTAAGGACTCACCACATCCAGATTCCCGATCCCTCCAAGCCAGATACTCGCGGAGGGGAGGATATCACTCAATACCTGAACTTAGAGTCAGGCGATGGGCTGGATTCATTAGACAACATCCAGGAATCCAAATTTTCGAGTTCGGAAATTCCTCGGCCTCTGAGCCTCAGATGGGGTGAGGCTTCAGATGGGTTGAGGAATATGTAGATGATGTGGTCGTCAAAACAAGACATGTTGAATCTCTAGTAGACGACTTGAGCCTCACATTTGATAACCTCCGAACATACGACATCAAGCTCAACCCGGAAAAATGCGTTTTCGGCGTTCCAGCCGGAAAGCTCTTGGGCTTCATTGTATATGGTAGAGGAATTGAAGCAAATCTAGCCAAGATCCGAGCTCTGTCGCAACTAGATATCCCAAAGGACCTCAAACAAATACAAAAGTTAACTAGATGCGTCGCGGCTCTAAGCCGCTTTATCTCCCGCTTGGGAGAAAAGGCCCTACCCCTTTACCACCTCCTTCGGCGCACCGAACACTTCAAATAGACGGATGCAGCCACGGCCGGACTCGACGAAATAAAAGCCATACTGGCAACAAACCTAGTCATGGCTGCGCCAAACATTGGCGAACCAATGCTATTATACATTGCAGCAACACATCAGGTTGTAAGCGCAGGGCTCATCGTCGAATGAGAAGCGGACGGACACAAATTCCCCCTTCAAAAGCCGGTCTATTATGTGTCCACTGTCCTCACTCCCTGCAAATCACGGTACCCGCATTATCAAAAGATTGCGTACGCGGTATTCATGGCATCCCGGAAGCTACAACACTACTTTCAAGAGTGTTCAATAATAGTAGCCTCGGAAGTACCACTTAACGATATTATAAACAACCGTGACGCAACAGGCCGGATTGCAAAATGGGCCATCAAGCTCCTCCCGTTCGACATAACTTATAAGCCACGACGAGACATCAAGTCACAAGTCTTGGCCGACTTCGTCGCAGAATGGACGGAGGCCGAACTCCCTAAAGAGTACGGCACATACTCAAATTGGATCATGCATTTCGACGGCTCCAAGATGTTGGCCGGACTGGGGGCTGGCATCGTTTTGACGTCCCCCACAGGAGACACAGTTTAATAGGTACTACAGATTATGTACACGGACTCCAACAATGCAGCCGAATATGAGGCCCTTTTACATGGTCTCCGGATGGCAGTATCCATGGGCATCCAACGCCTAGAGGTGCGCGGGGACTCGAACCTCTCAATATCCCAAATAAATGGAGACTTCGATGCCAAGGATCAAAAAATGGCAGCTTACCGCAACGTCGTCCTAAAAATGTCAGCTCGGTTCGAGGGGCTTGAATTTCACCATATAGCCCGGGGAAAATAATCGGGCGGCAGATGTCCTGGCATGCATTGGCGCAAAACGCGATGTAGTCCTCCCCAACATCTTCTTGGAAAGGCTGTTCAAGCCATCCGTAGCATGGGAAGGGGAGCCGAACAATAACAGCCCGGACCCAACCGCACTGCCCGACACCGAACATTCTGACACAATCGGAGGCTATGCCAATGAAATAACACCTTCAGCCCACGTAATAATGGCTGTCATCGCCCCGTGGACAAAACCATTCCTCGCCTACCTTACTATGCAGGAACTCCCCGAGGACCAAAATGAGGCACGCTCATCGTGTGGCGATCCAAATCCTACAGAGTCCACGAGGGAGAGCTTTATAAGAAAAGCACTACCGGAGTCCTTCAAAGGTGCATCTCTGAAGAGGAGGGGCGGAACCTCCTGGCTGAAATTCATGCCGGACTCGGCGGTCATCACGCTGCAGCCCGGTCCCTTGTAAGCAAGGCCTTCCGTACAGGCTTTTATTGGCCGACGGCCCGGGCAGACGCTCAGGACTTAGTCCAACGATGCACCAGTTGCCAGCTCTTTGCAAACCAAAGCCATATGCCACCCACCACCCTCCAAACTATCCCCATTACTTGGCCCTTCACGGTCTGGGGGCCTGACATGGTTGGACCCCTTAAAGGCGGAACCCACAAGCAAAAATACTTACTGGTCATGGTAGATAAGTTCACCAAATGGATAGAAGCCAAGCCTGTTAAGACGGCCGAATCCGGACCGGTGATAGACTTTATATCTGGGGTTGTACACTGTTACGGCGTCCCCCACAGCATCATCACTGATAACGGCATGAACTTCACGGCCAACGAGGTAAAACTCTGGTGCAAAAACATGGGCATCAAGCTTGATTATGCTTCCGTCTATCACCCACAAACTAACGGCCAGGTCGAACGTGCAAATGGTGTTATCATGAGCGGCATCAAACCCAGATTAGTGCGGTCCCTCAAGGAATCTAACACGCACTGGGTAGAGGAGCTCGACTCTGTACTCTGGGGACTGCGGACCACACCGAATCACACCACCGGATACACACCATTCTTTATGGTGTACGGCGCAGAGGCAGTTTTGCCTTGTGATATAATTCATGACTCACCTCGAGTGCGCATGTACGAAGAAAGAGAAGTAGAGCTCGATCGGCAGGACAGCTTGGACGCATTGGAGGAGGAGCGTGACGTGGCAAAAGCCCGTTCCGCATTCTATCAACAGCAGGCTCGAAGATACCAAAGCAGAGAAGTATGGGCCAAAAATTACAACGTTGGCGAATTAGTTCTATGACTACCGGACAAGAAAAAGGACAAACTCAAGCCCAGGTGGGAAGGTCCCTTCATAATTGACCAAGTCCTGACTGGTGGAGCGTACCTCCTGCGGGATGCATCGGATAACCGACTCGAGCCAAACCCATGGAACGCAGCCCGTCTCCGAAGATTCTATGCCTAGCGCCGGACTCTGTGTTCGTCTCCTTCCTCTGTCCATTTTTTATATATTTTCTGTCTTACATTTCTCTTCTTCTTCTCTGTCTCTCTTATAGCCTCTAAGGGCTCATAAAATGACACGCTATCTGCGCTCATTAAACCTAGGGGCTTCTTTAAATAGAAGCTTATTCATACGGGCTTCATGCCCAACACATGTGTCACACTTCCGCATGTACCTTTTATTCACCATTATATGCATCGATATGACTTAAGTTTTGGCCAAGCTGGGTTGCCAAGCTCCTGTGCTTACCCCTACGTTCCCGATTGTTCGGCTAGGTGGTAAAGGGAGCACCTCTGCGATTGTTACTGCCTGGTCAGCCGAACGTGTACCTCAGACTGGGTGAAGCCGAAAGCTAGCGTTCTTAAGGGAATATTCGGTCGGTGAACTAAAGATGATCTTTTTTCTTATTTTTATCTATACGCCCCAGATGTTTTTCCTGCGTTTCTTTTCGCAGCATGGACATGCACCTTAGGGCATGCCTCCTAGGGAAAGGAACCCCTAACAGAACTATTCTCCCTCGAAGATGTTTCTTACTAACCATGTAATATAACATACCTAGTCGGGCACTTGTCTGTTCACGCCCCAATGACCACTACGCCTGGTCTCCATGCATTCCCCGGTTCCTATATAACCGCATGGGAATTCGGACACACTCCGGACCGTCAGCTCCCGAGGCTGAAGCGAAAAGGTCGGCCATGACAAATGATCTACAATCCGGCTAGAAGGCATTATAAATGTCAATTAAATTACATAGTCATTTTGACTGGTTGTATTCCTCTTCAATACCATCTAACAGGTTGTCTAATTTACAGTCCTGCTGGGAATACTTTGCGGCCAACTCTACTTGGCCATATACTAAGCTTACAGGGATCTCCTTCCCATCGGGCCCTACAGGACCGACCTCGGTCATGTGGTTGGGGTCAGCCTTTGCGTACCGCGTCTTCACCATGGCCCAGGCCTCCCTAGCGCCTTGATGGCAGGCTGATATCTTCCACAATCGGAAGCGCCGCCGTGCTCCCTTTAGCTTCTCCGCAAGCTCTCCAAGACCTTCGGGCATGGAGAAGGATGGCCACAGGGCCTGGGCGACGCCTTGCATCGTCTGCCGAACTCGATCGAGCAGTTGCGAGAGCTCGGGAAGAAGGTCACCCGTAGAACTGGGCATCTCCTCTGCAGGACGACCTGTTAGTACACATACAAACATTGCTCTGTTAGTCGACTTCCCCACCGAAATTTCTTTCAAAAGGTTCGTTCAAGCACTTACTAAATATGCCGCGCCGAAGCCGCTGATTCTCCTTCACGGAGTCTGACAGCTGGGTACGAACATCTTTCAGCTCGACGCCCAGCTTGGTGTTGGCATCTTGGAGATCGTTCTTCTCCCCCATCACCTTTATCAGCACCCTCTCACTAGCCTTTAGCTGGCGTAGGAGGTGTTGCCTTTCCGGATTCAATCCGGCGCCATCTGCAATTTCATTTGTCAGATTCGCACCAAAGCCGTGGTTCCCAAAATACTTATCTTATCTTTCGAAGTGTATATTACCAGAGGGGGTCTCCTTGGGCTCCCCTGCCGCGGCTAGTGCGGCCTCAAGTTGGGCTTTGCACTCTTCCAGCTCCTTGGACAGTAGGGAATTCTTCTCCGTAAGAACCTGCATCACAAATGGTCCTTAAATCAGTTATTCTAACTGTTTCAAGTCTCGGGGGCTACTCGTATATACATATAATTACCAGAATTTTCTTACCCGTATGTCTTTTACATACTGCTCCGTGGCTCTGGCTAGACCATTTTGAGCGGCACGGAGATACGCATCTCCCGAGTTGAAGGCATCTAACGCCCCTTGGGAGAAACAAGCGTCGCGAAGAACTGTCGGGGGACGCCTGTGGTTCATGGAACTCTCCACCTCAGAGTTGGTGGCAGACAACCCGTCCACATCGTCCATCGGAGGAGCCTCTGGCGCGCGCCTTGCGTTCGCCTCCGCCTCCGGACCAGGCTTTGGAGCCTGGCTGGTGGAGGCGCGATTGGCAGCCTCTCCGGATATAGTCCGGCGAGGTCTCTTTGTCCTGAAAAAAGCGCAAGTGTCAATATGCCTCGAAGGTATAATGCCTGCGATAAGGGGGGCGCCATACCTTTGCGCTGACGCCTCCGTCCGGACTACACTTCTTTTTTGCCCACGAGGCCCTACGGCCCCTCGTTGGCTTGTTGCCGCAGGTTCGGCCTTCCGCCTTAAAAACCTCCCCTGCAAAGTTCGTTCGCAATTAGGAAACTGAACACGAGTGGGCGGACACCTATTCGGGGTGCTGGGACTTCGATCTCAGGTACCTGGGGCATCAGGATTAGCCCATGGGTAATCCACCGTAATGGCCACCAAGGCGTTGTCCTTGCTCAATTGATGGAACACTCCATCAATCAGCTCCACAGATATGTCCGGATCCTCTTGAGAGCCCGGGTCAAGGGACCGTCCAGGGTCCTCGGGTTGTGGAGGAGGGCTGCTTATTTCCTTGACAGCCTGGCACAGTTCCTGTGTTAAAGTTGTCAGACTGAACATTTGACAATGGGAAAACAAAACGGATGGACAAGTCAATACGGCTGCTTACCCAGCTCGGGGGATTGTGCATGGAGAATCCACCCTGAGGGTTGACGCGGAGAAATTTCTCCTCTTCTCCCTTATACAAAGTGGACAAGATCTTTAGTAGAGCGGCAGCTGAATCCGGCCCCTTACGACTGTAGCGGGTGGCGTCGTCCTCCCCGTTGAAGTACCACATGGGGTGGCTTCTATACTGAAGCGGCTGCACCCGCCGCATAATGCATTCGGCCATAACCCCGATCATGGTTAGTCCGAAATGGGCTAACAATCTTATTCGGCCCATCAGGTAAATGATGTCCCTGTCACTTTCCCTCTGAGGGCTCCGTTGGCGCCATCTTAGGCGCTTCTTTAAGGGAGCACTGTTTAATTCAGGGAGGCCGATCCGGACAGGATCTAGCAGCGGGATGTCTTCTATATAAAACCATTCCGAGGGCCAGTCTTCGGACGCCTTCTTTGGGGTTCCGGACAGATATCCGATCCCGGCGATGCGCCACACTTCGGCTCCGCCCACTTGATACATTGACCCCTTCTTGGAACGGGGCACGAGGCAAAATAGCTCCTTCCACAGTCCGAAATGAGCTTCAACACCAAAGAACAGCTCGTAGAGGGCTACAAATCCCGCGATATGCAATACTGAAGCGGGTGTGAGATGATGTAGCTGGAGGCCGTAGAACTCCAGCAGCCCCTGGAGAAATGGATGGATTGGAAATCCAAGCCCCCTTATTAGTTAAGGGACGAGGCACACCCGCTCTCCTTTGGAGGGATTAGGGGCATTCTCTGCTTGCTCTCCGCCATTGTAGACAGCAAGACCGGCTCGAATCTGGACCATATAGGCCGTGGGGAGAAATCCCTTGGTCTGAAGCGTCACTAGCTCGCTATGAGGGATGGAACATCTCTCCCAATATCCAGGCTTAGGGCTAGAAGGGCGAGGGGAGGAGTTGCGACGGCTGGCCACGGTGGAATGGACCTTTGTCGGATGCGCTCTGATGAACACTCGTGGAGGGGAGAAGGTGTGGATTGGATCTAAATCCTCGTCCCCTTAAATAGGGCAGCTCCTTTACGCGGCTAGGGGTGTGAATGTAAAAACACTCAGACTTTTCATATTCGTTTGACACGTGGGAAGCGGCCATTATTGGGCGCAGAAGCCAAGGAGCGCAAATATCTACAAGAAACCGGACTTTATTCAACAGGTACACAGAATTTGGAGGAGAACCCGCCTTGCAATGCCGAAGACAATCTGCGCGCCGGACTCATCGTCATTGAAGCCTGGTTCAGGGGCTACTGAGGGAGTCCTGGATTAGGGGGTGTTCGGATAGCCAGACTATACCTTCTGCCGGACTCCTGGACTATGAAGATACAAGATTGAAGACTCCGTCCCATGTCCGGAATGGACTTTCCTTGGCGTGGAAGGCAAGCTTGGCGATACGGGTATAAAGATCTCCTACCATTGTAACCGACTTTGTGTAACCCTAACCCTCTCTGGTGTCTATATAAACCGGAGGGTTTTAGTCTGTAGAAAAATGTACACATCAACAATCGTACCATAGGCTAGCTTCTAGGGTTTAGCCTCCTCGATCTCGTGGTAGATCTACTCTTGTACTACCCATATCATCAATATTAATCAAGTAGGACGTAGGGTTTTACCTCCATCGAGAGGGCCCGAACCTGGGTAAAACTTCGTGTCCCTTGCCTCCTGTTACCATCCGGCCTAGACGCACAGTTCGGGACCCCCTACCCGAGATCCGCCAGTTTTGACACCGACATTGGTGCTTTCATTGACTCCGAACACCAGCCCCGCATTCTGCGAGACTCGTGACTCCAAGGAGCCGGACTCCTCTCCGGACTCCGAACCCTCCGCGCCCCTGCCGATCGAATCTGATTGGGCGCCAATCATGCAGTTTACTGCCGCGGACATCTTTCAAGCACTCGCCTTTCGGCGATATTCTGAAGACACTAAAGTCTCTCTCTTTATCAGGAGAGCCCTGGCTGGACTACGGTCAGCAAGGTTGGGATACGGACGATGAAGAATGTGGGGACCCCGACTCATAAGTCGTGATCACCGAATGCACGTGTACAGTGATCCCAAAGATCAATGCTCACTGAACACACAGAAGCTAAATAACAAGAGTCTGACATCCATACATACCGTATTACACAAGTAGGACCGTTCTGGTCAAGTCTTGAGTATAACATCGTAGCGGAAATCTTCGCTGATAACTTGGACCCATGCCATCTACCTTAACCCTACAGGCATTCTGACTGGGAAGCGTCCTAGCTCGCATGCTCGTCACCGAAGTATTCTTATTCATATCATGTTCTTTCATGCCTGGCCAATAAAATAACCAGTGGCAAGCCAATGAGTACTTTGAATGTACACGCAAGCAACCCATGTTTTGGTTCAAGGTACAACAATGCATGATATAGGTAAATTTTTGTGGAAAGCTAGTTTTGAGTGCAATGACATGTTCAACAACTTGTAAGACATGCATGAGGAGAATTCAAGTAACCACGAGGACAGGTTACAGATATCAACATAAATAGAGTGGGCACCAACCCAACTCAATCATGTCAAGTCCTCTGACTTGACCCAAGTAGTTCTTCCCATTTATCCAAACACACACACTGGTTGGTAAACTTGCGAACGTAGTTTAAGCAGCACCGCCCAACTGTCCTTGACTGTGGACAGGGCTATTCGAATAGTTTTACACTCTACAGAGGTTGCACACTTTACCCACAAGATCCGGGGAACTTCCGTGTCATCCACGACCCGCGATACCTCAAGTACCCGGGGTAAGAACCTGATCACTATCTTTCCCTAGACGACACTAACAAGGAGTCCACTCGTTGTTCCGTATCCTCACGATGTACATCATACGAGACTTACTCGAGATCATAACATCCGAGAGGGGGCACAACGGTGTATCCGGTGCCCTCTGAAAACAGTCATGGCCGCCCTACCTGGCACGACCCCGTCCCGAGAGAGAGCACCACCTCCCCCTCGTCACTAGTAATGCAGGCTCCAAGCTAGTATCGACCTAAGTAATCAATAATGCCCTTTCCCATATAAGGGTAGAGTGGTTGCGCATGTAAGGTTGGGAAAGTCAACAAATATTAAATCTAATCTATTTTCGAAAACAACACACTTGCCTCGGTACACCACTTCATCATCAAGTGGTTACCCATCTCATTGTCTCCCTCGGGCATAAGTGGCACCCGATGGGGTTTTCGGAAAGTCTTTTGCAAAATGCAGGTATCAACGACATAACCATCATAAGAAGGTAGGGTCATGCATAATGCAGGTATCAACGAGGAAGTAACGAAGGCATCCCACCAAAGTGGTTACCCTCTCATCATGGTTCCGAAGCAACACTAATAAAGTGCTATATGACATGCATAAAAAGGGTTTCATAGACATGGTCAAAGGGTTGCTTGCCTGGTTCATCAGAGTCTTGAGATCTTCTGGTCCTTCTCCAAGTACTCCGTCTACTTCGGCGAACGTAGTTTAAGCAGCACCGCCCAACTGTCCTTGACCGTGGACAGGGCTATTCGAATAGTTTTACACTCTAAAGAGGTTGCACACTTTACCCACAAGATCCGGGGAACTTTCATGTCATCCACGACCCGCGATACCTCAAGTACCCGGGGTAAGCACCCGATCACTATCTTTCCCTAGACGACACTAACAAGGAGTCCACTCGTTGTTCCGTATCCTCACGATGTACATCATACGAGACTTACTCGAGATCGTAACATCCGAGAGGGGGCATAGCGGTGTATCCGGTGCCCTGTGAACATAGTCATGGCCGCCCTACCTGGCACGACCCCGTCCCGAGAGAGAGCACCACCTCCCCCTCGTCACTAGTAATGCGGGCTCCAAGCTAGTATCAACCTAAGTAATCAATAATGCCCTTTCCCATATAAGGGTAGAGTGGTTGCGCATGTAAGGTTGGGACAGTCAACAAATATTAAATCTAATCTGTTTTTGAAAACAACACACTTGCCTCGGTACACCACTTCATCATCAAGTGGTTACCCATCTCATTGTCTCCCTCGGGCATAAGTGGCACCCGATGGGGTTTTCGGAAAGTCTTTTGCAAAATGCAGGTATCAACGACATAACCATCATAAGAAGGTAGGGTCATGCATAATGCAGGTATCAACGAGGAAGTAACGAAGGCAACCCACCAAAGTGGTTACCCTCTCATCATGGTTCCGAAGCAACACTAATAAAGTGCTATATGACATGCATAAAAAGGGTTTCATAGACATGGTCAAAGGGTTGCTTGCCTGGTTCATCAGAGTCTTGAGATCTTCTGGTCCTTCTCCAAGTACTCCGTCTACTTCGGCAACTAACGTCGGAAACAATCACAATAAGCAACACAAACCACGCAAGAAAAATATGCTCTAAAAATATGAAGTTGACTTTTATTGGATACCTCTGGTCATATGAGGAATGACCAAAGTGATTTCATTGGAAGTGGATCAATGGATATTTCTAAACATTTCGATATGATGGAATCAAGGGGTTTATGGAATTGCAAGAAGTTTATAGAAACATATTTTTGAAAAATGAGCAAAGGCACCCATTTTAACAAAGGATGATTCTAGAAGCATCTAGGAATTGGTTTCACTGGATTTGGAGTTGAAATGATTTTCCTATGAATTTGCAAAGTTGACAAATATGAAGAAATAGACCATTATTTGATGTGATACAGAAAGTATTAGTAAAAATGTTCAAAAACTAAGTTTTGAACTTATAGACACCTAGGATTTTGAATCATGGAATTTGGATTAATTTTGAGCCTTCTGTGATTTTCTAAAGTTTATGACAGGAACGGAAATATGGGATTTGATAAATGTTTGTGAAGAATATATTTATGGAAAAATGTGCAAATTGCACCATGTGATAGATCAGGAATTTATGAACTTACAGAAATTAGAATCATCAAATTTGGAGTCTATTTGAATTTTTGGGAGGTTTTACATGTTATCTGGAAAAGAACATAAGAGAAAGGATATACCCTTATTCTCCGCACTGGGCGAGAGATAGGCATTGGGCCGGCCCAGCGGCTCGGCCGCACGCGCGCAGGGGCCACGTCGGAGGCGGCTTGACAGAACTACGCCTTCGCGCGGGGAAGGCGGGTAAACTAGAAACCGTCTCCACTTGCCAGTGTGGCCTGGAGGCTGGGCCACTGACGAGCGGGCCCCGCCCGCAGGTTGTCTCCTTCCTCGCGCCAGAAGCAGAGGAGGTCGACCGAGCGGGGCGCCGGCGTGCTCTCCGGTGGTTCCGGCCGTCCCCGATGACGTCCGGTGTACCGGCGCACTCGGGAGGCAGAGCCGCGCCCATCCATGGGCGCCACGCAGGCTGGGGAGGTCCAGGGCGATGGTGACCCTGACGCCGGCGGACGAGGCTTCAGGAGAAGCTGCTGCGATCCTCCTGGTGGCCAATGTATGGAAGGGGAGGCCCTGGTTTGACAGAGCTAGGTGGAGGCCGACAACGACCACGGCGGCCATGGAGAGGGCAAGAGGGCACGAGGGGGAGAGAGGGGTTGTCAGAGAGGTTCAAGGGAGAGAGGGAGAGCGGGGAGAGGCCAGAGTAGTGCTTGGGGTAGCCTTATATGGTCGTGGCTGCGGTGCACCGTGGGCGCGGCCTAGGGAGCACTCGGCGAGCTCTGCGGAGGGAGAAAGAGGGCAAGGGAGGAGGGGCCCGACATCCTTGCGTGTTGTGGACGTCGAGGTGCCTCGTCAGGCGCGCGGGGGAGGGCCGAGGTGGTCAGAGGTGTTGGGCATGGAGCCGCTACAGTGCGGGAGCGCACTGTAGCGCGCTCCAGAGCGCGTGTGTGGCCGGCATGGCCATTTTTTTTTGCAATGTGGGCACGGCCAAGTGTGTCTGGTAGTGCTAGGGGGTAGTAAAGAAGTGTGGAGAGGCATTGGATTCCCTGGAGAGCCAGTAGGAGAGGAGAGGGGCTGAGGGAGAGAGAGAAAATGGTTGTCCAGAGAGGGAGAGAGAGGTTTTTACCCCCCCAATAATGGAGATGTGAGGTTTCCATTGTTACTGTAGGGAGAAGGGGTCTAGGAGGAGTTGTGGTAAAAATATGAAGTCAAGGAGATTAGTGTAGTGGGGTGAAACCAGTGACTTTTTGCAATGACCAGAAGGTGTATGATGCCAATTTGGGCAAGCAAATTAATTCCAATGGACATGAGAATTAACAGGATCAAGTGGCATATATAATTGAGGTTGACCAGAAAGTTTGAGTCCATTTGAAGAAGGTTGCCAATGTAACTTTGGCAAACCCTAGAAATCAGCAGAAATGGCTTTACCAAGATTTAGTCATGCAAATCTATTCTCCTTGATGCACCACTTGGTTTAGTCTCATCATTTGAGGATTTGAACATGTCTACAAAAATTCAGATCAAAAGGACACACTTGGCAATGTAGAGTTCTTCAAATTTGGTTCTGGACAGAAAGGGTTTTGAGGGAGTTTGATGATGATAACATTCTCTCCAACTTGTGACATTTTGTCTAGATGCATTATTACACCATTTGAGCATGTGCACCAAGTTTGAGAGCATTTGGACATGTTTGACAGTGCAAAAATGTTCAAACTTGAAAAGGACAGAAGTGGTTTTCAGAGGGTTTCACGGGGTTATACTATTCTCCATGACATGGTACTTGTCAAGATCATCAAAAATGTCATATGTGACATGGTAGAATTTTCTTGGATTTTTATGAAAATATTTCCTGTAGAAATATTTCAAATCCTTGAAATGAGCAGAAATGGTTTCGGGAGGTTTTGTCCAATATATTGATCATGACCATGTGTTGAAACTCATATATATGGAAAATATATGTCCATTGAGTCTCCCTAATTTTTCTCAAATATTTTTAGAGCTTTAAAATAATTTTAACCTATTTAAGACCATTTCTGGCCTGAAGAAAAAGCCTTCAAATAATATAGTAAAATAACTTTTAAAATTATATTTTTGTGGTTTCTGGGTATCATATATCTAATAGGAGTCAAATATATTTTTGGAAAGATTTTTACAGCCCTTAATTAAGTACTTGCAGTGCAAACCTCAATTCAAGGGTTTTCTGAAAACTAATTTTTGAAAATACTATTTGGCCAAATTATTTTTGTAAGAAAATATTATATTGTTCTATACACATGGTCTGATCATTGGGAAAAGGTTTTGGATCAAGGAGAAGGAGTATAAGAGTTGGATAATTTATTTGATTTTTAGAGCACTTGCAAACAACAGTCAAACATTCAATCAAAGCAAAGACAAAACACTCAAAAGTTTTTGTCAAGCCACATTTTATCATGTTTATTAGATTAAGTGTTGTGGCATGAAAATCAGGGTGTGACAGACCTACACCCCTTATAAGAATCTCGTACCCGAGATTCCTAGACTAGGCGGGAAAAAGGGATAGAGAAATTTGGATCTGGGGTAGTATTAAAGTCCTCATGTTGCTTCTGCTTCCGTTTGGTGCTCCATTGAACTTGAAGTGCTTGATGGTGTGGCTTCGTGTATGACGTTCTTCTTGATCCAGGTTGCTAATGGGTAGCTCGCGGTAGGTTAGTTTGGGCTTGGGTCGATGGCTCGGTGGTCGATGCCCTGATAGGGATCGGGCTAGTTAGGAAGTTGGAAACACTTTTGGGGGTGCGTCGCGTGGAAAACGTTGTGCACAATGGGTAACTCAGGTGGTAACTCCAGCTGGTAACTATCTTCTCTTCGTCTTGTGGCGATATCGGAGGGGGTTGTTAAATCTTGGATTGATCTCGAAGAGGGCCGATGAATCTTGGTGTGGGTTTCTCTTGACATGAAAATGCTTGGTCCTCTTGAGAGAAGTGGCTTGCAGATACACCTAGTCTTCGACGAGAAAGTTCACTTCTTGACGATGGTTGTTGGTGTAGTTCTTCCTCCTTGGCATGGCGGTCTTCAAATGTTCCTTGACTAGCTGAACAGCTCTTCTTCCGTCTTTTGGTGGACAAGTAGGTCACCAAATGATGATGACGACTATCTTGTCTAAGCACTCCATGAAGACTTGCCCATGGGGTACATAGGGTATAGGTTGGGGTATCGGTGGTGGTCATGGTTGGGTATTGGCCAAAGTTTCCTTGTCCTAGAGCCAAAGCCCATGGTTGTGATTCCAACCATATCGTGGCTTGGTGGGGCTTAAGGGTTTCAAGGATTCTAGTGTGCGCGTGAACATTTTATTATCTTATCCTTAAGCACGGTTTCTGAGATGCCAGTTGCTCTATCTAGTCCTTTAAACAAATAACCTTATACCACCGAAAACGTCAACTCTTGTAGGTCAGCTCCGATCATCACTCTTGCTATTATTATCCTCATGACTCCCAAGGGGAGGTCTAATAAATCTATACATGTCATCTATCCCCAAACTCATATGTATGGCTACCCCTAAAAATCCATGGGTAGAGCATATAAGCGGCTAAGCTTGAATTTAATCACCACAATCCAAGTGCTCAGTCTATTGATCCAAGGTCCATGATAAAGCATCTCTATCTGAAGGAAACACGTCGTAAGCCACTCCAAGATCTTGTTTCCTTCCTATGAATCAACTCCACCAACCCGTTAACTTCCATTAATCACTACCTAATCCTTTAATTCTATAAATCCAATGTCTATGGTGTTCCACATGATCTCCTAAAGTCCCTATAATCCCCAAATACTTGAAAGGGCTACCTTACTGTAGTCAGTCCACCAATTTCCATTATCATGGTCAAGTAAACTCCAAGGTCAAGCTTATATAGATCCCTAAATCAACTCTGACAATTAATCCAATCTCTTAGTTTATCGTCCACCCAGAAACATGGTATCATGATCAAGATCATCAGTCTAAATCCATTTTACTCCGAACCATGTAGAATTACTCTACATCCATACTCCACTAGGATAACCTATTGAATCCAAATCTCATGTCCAACGAGAATTCCTACCTGTTCCCCAAAGTCATTTACGTAATATCAACTATCCCCTATCAATATCCCATGGCTAAGTTAAATCCAAATACTTCCAAGAATTTAGCTTGCGATCTTAATTATCCCACTAAATCCAATTTATCCAGGGGTAATGAAAGCTATGCTACTCTGTATTAATGATCCCACCAAGTTCATCTATCAACATGAAAGCCTCATAATCCACCAAATAGTCTCATATAATTCCTCAAGTCATTGATATAAACTCCTCAAGTCTTTTGTCCTCTATTCCTATATCCTCAAACTGGTCCTCCCTATGGCATCGTCAGTTCTGGTGCTATATTAGGATGATAATGTGCTCGTTCACTATGTCCACTAGTTCCATAATGAACCCAGTGATGTGCAAGGTTTATAGAGGCTTAACTGGTTCTCTTGCAATTCTATGGGTTAAGCACATGGTTAAGGACTTGAGCTGGGGTATCTCGTGAAGTCTCGAAGGGTCTAGGAATGGGTTTCTAGTCTGGAGGGTTAAACATAATTCTACGGGGTTGCACTTGGTCGTGGAGATTGTAGCAGAAGTCTTCATTGCTAGTTGGTTGCTGAAGCAGAATCCTTGGTGTTGCCGGTCTTCAGTTGAGGAGAGAGATGAGGGGGATAAGTAGGATAAAGGGGGATGCCTAAAGGGGGTTCTATGGTGCAGGCACAAACAAACAAGTGCCAAAAAGGGGCAAACACAAACAAAATAAGGCAGGTGATATAGTTGCGTACTTGTTGCCTAGGGCAAAAAGGGTGACTGATATCAAAACAAACAAATAAAAGCAAGCAACACACAATCATGGTTCTATTCGAACCATCAAACGGACTCGACTGTGCATAGGGGGTACACGACTCATCCTACCCTAGGGATTCTTGGATTTTAGTAGTCGTGCTTGCTCCATGCCTCATGTAGTCTTCTGGGTTTTCCTCAGGTGTTGCTACGCCTCTTGTAGTTGTTTGCTAAAACGATCCGGGTTGAGCCTGAAGATTATTCAACAACTTCTCACCTGTTGAAGTGATGGGGTGAAGGTGGCTCCTCGCAGCAGGCATTAACTCGGTCTTCAGTTGTCTTCTCAATCATGACGATCCCTTCTTGTCTTCTAAGGCGTCGATGGTACCAAGTAGGTAATCTTTTATGCAATGAGATTGACAAGGCATAGTAGAGGTCCAACATGTCGGTTATGTTGATGACAACATCGACACCAAGAGCGAGGGATGAAGAGAACCGTTTTCCTGCTCACTATAGTGAGGCGGACCAAATGGCGAGGTTCTCATCCACCGGTGGTTGCCGATACAACAATGGTAAGGACATGGTTTCTCTATTAGCGATGTATATCATGATCTTGCATATCCTATGCCCTGATCGTCGTAGGCTAAGGTTGCATCATCTTGGGGCAGTGTCAAGGGTGTCACCATCTCCTAGGCCTTCAGGTCCTCATCCCTCGAGGATGTATCTTCTGTTGGTATCGTCTTGTTGTGATGTCGCCAATCTTGTGTTCAGGAGATGTGGGTGAATGACTGGCAAGGCATCTTCCTTCTAGATTATCCACGAGGATTACAAGGAATCCAGTGGTCAGGGGCATAAGGGTTCTAGCGACCAAAGGTTTTGAAGGGGAAGAGATAAATAAGAAAAGTATACCTTAGTTTTCGAAAAACTGAGAAGGGAAGAGAAGTATAAATAGTTTTGAAAACTAGTAGTAGTTTTGGAAATAGTTTTACCCTAACTAACAACCATGCTAACTAAGGCTTCCTACATTCAGGATGGCTCTGATACCAGCTCTGTGGGGACCCTGACTCATAAGTCGTGATCACCTAATGCACGTGTACAGTGATCCCAGAGATCAATGCTCACTGAACACACATAAGCTGAATAGCAAGAGTCTTACATCAATACATACCGTATTACACAAGTAGGACCGTTCTGGTCAAGTCTTGAGTATAACATCGCAGCGGAAATCTTTGCTGATAACTTGGACCCATGCCATCTACCTTAACCCTACAGGCATTCTGACTGGGAAGCGTCCTAGCTCGCATGCTCCTCACCGAAGTATTCTTCTTCATATCATGTTCTTTCATGCCTGGCCAATAAAATAAACAGTGGCAAGCCGATGAGTACTTTGAATGTACTCGCAAGCAACCCATGTTTTGGTTCAAGGTACAACAATGCATGATATAGGTAAATTTTTGTGGAAAGCTAGTTTTGAGTGCAATGACATGTTCAACAACTTGTAAGACATGCATGAGGAGAATTCAAGTAACCACGTGGACAGGTTACAGATATCAACATAAATAGAGTGGGCACCAACCCAACTCAATCATGTCAAGTCCTCTAACTTGACCCAAGTAGTTCTTCCCATTTATCCAAACACACACACTGGTTGGTAAACTTGCGGACGTAGTTTAAGCAGCACCGCCCAACTGTCCTTGACCGTGGACACGGCTATTCGAATAGTTTTACACTCTGCAGAGGTTGCACACTTTACCCACAAGATCCGGGGAACTTCCATGTCATCCACGACCCGCGATACCTCAAGTACCCGGGGTAAGCACCCGATCACTATCTTTCCCTAGACGACACTAACAAGGAGTCCACTCCTTGTTCCGTATCCTCACGATGTACATCATACGAGACTTACTCGAGATCGCAACATCCGAGAGGGGGCACAATGGTGTATCCGGTGCCCTGTGAAAACAGTCATTGCCGCCCTACCTGGCACGACCCCGTCCCGAGAGAGAGCACCAACTCCCCCTCATCACTAGTAATGCGGGCTCCAAGCTAGTATCGACCTAAGTAATCAATAATGCCCTTTCCCATATAAGGGTAGAGTGGTTGCACATGTAAGGTTGGGACAATCGACAAATCTTAAATCTAATCCGTTTTCGAAAACAACACACTTGCCTCGGTACACCACTTCGTCATCAAGTGGTTACCCATCTCATTGTCTCCCTCGGGCATAAGTGGCACCCGATGGGGTTTTCGAAAAGTCTTTTGCAAATACTTTGTCTCCATCACGATGCATATACCCGTCCCTTTGCGTAGCACTACTTAGCATCCTATCTACTCCCACCGGCATAACCCTCATAAGGAGGTAGGGTCATGCATAATGCAGGTATCAACGAGGAAGTAATGAAGGCAACCCACCAAAGTGGTTACCCTCTCATCATGGTTCCGAAGCAACACTAATAAAGTTCTATATGACATGCATAAAAAGGGTTTCATAGACATGGTCAAAGGGCTGCTTGCCTGGTTCATCAGAGTCTTGAGATCTTCTGGTCCTTCTCCAAGTACTCCGTCTACTTCGGCAACTAACGTCGGAAACAATCACAATAAGCAACACAACAAGGCAAGAAAAATGTGCTCTAAGAATATGAAGTTGACTTTTATAGGATACCTCCGGTCATATGAGGAATGACCGAAGTGATTTCATTGGAAGTGGATCAATGGATATTACTAAACATTTCGATATGATGGAATCAAGGTGTTTATGGAATTGCAAGAAGTGTACAGAAACATATTTTTGAAAAATGAGCAAAGGCACCCGTTTAACAAAGGATGATTCTAGAAGCATCTAGGAATTGGTTTCACTAGATTTGGAGTTGAACTGATTTTCCTATGAATTTGCAAAGTTGACAAATAAGAAGAAATAGACCATTATTTGATGTGATACAGAAAGTATTAGTAAAAATGTTCAAAAACTAAGTTTTGAACTTATAGACACCTAGGATTTTGAATCATGGCATTTGGATTAATTTTGAGCCTTCTGTGATTTTCTAAAGTTTATGACAGGAATGGAAATATGGGATTTGATAAATGTTTGTGAAGAAAATCTTTATGGAAAAATGTGCAAATTGCACCATGTGATAGATCAGGAATTTATGAACTTATAGAAATTAGAATCATCAAATTTGGAGTCTATTTGAATTTTTGGGAGGTTTTACAAGTTATCTGGAAAAGAAAATAAGAGAAAGGATATACCCTTATTCTCCGCACTGGGCGAGAGATAGGCATTGGGCCGGCCCAGCGGCTCGGCCACACGCGCGCAGGGGCCACGTCGGAGGCGGCTTCACAGAACTACGCCTTCGCGCGGGGAAGGCGGGTAAACTAGAAACCGTCTCCACTTGCCAGCGTGGCCTGGAGACTGGGCCACTGACGAGCGGGCCCCGCCCACAGGTTGTCTCCTTCCTTGCGCCAGAAGCAGAGGAGGTCGACCGAGCGGGGCGCCGGCGTGCTCCCCGGCGGTTCCGGCCGTCCCTGACAACGTCCGGCGTACCGGCGGACTCGGGAGGCAGAGCCGCGCCCATCCATGGGCGCCACGCAGGCTGGGGAGGTCCATGGCGACGGCGACCCTGACGCCGGCGGACGAGGCTTCAGGAGAAGATGGTTGCGGTGGCACGGGGCAATAGAGCAGGAGAAGATGAGTGGGAGAGCTCCGAAGGTCTAGTGCGGTCCTCCTGGTGGCCAAAGTATGGAAGGGGAGGCCCTGGTTTACCGGAGCCGGGTGGAGGCCGATGGCGACCACGGCGGCGATGGAGAGGGCAAGAGGGCACGAGGGGGAGAGAGGGGGTGTCAGAGAGGTTCAAGGGAGAGAGGGAGAGCGCGGAGAGGCCAGAGTAGTGCTCGGGGTAGCCTTATATGGTCGTGGCTGCGGTGCACCGTGGGCGCGGCCTAGGGAGCGCTCGGCGAGCTCTGCGGAGGGAGAAAGAGGGCAAGGGAGGAGGGGCCCGACATCCTTGCGTGTTGTGGACGTTGAGGCGCCTCATTGGGCGCGCGGGGGAGGGCCGAGGTGGTCGGAGGTGTTGGGCAGGGAGCCGCTACAGTGCATGAGCGCACTGTAGCGCGCTCCAGAGCGCGTGTGTTTCCGGCATGGCCATTTTTTTGGCAATGTGGGCGTGGCCAAGTGTGTCTGGTAGTGCTAGGGGGTAGTAAAGAAGTGTGGAGAGGCATTGGATTCCCTGGAGAGCCAGTAGGAGAGGAGAGAGGGTGAGGGAGAGAGAGAAAATGGTTGTCCAGAGAGGGAGAGAGAGGTTTTTACCCCCCAATAATGGAGATGTGAGGTTGCCATTGTTACTGTAGGGAGAAGGGGTCTAGGAGGAGCTGTGGTAAAAATATGAAGTCAAGGAGATTAGTGTAGTGGGGTGAAACCAGTGACTTTTTGCAATGACTAGAAGGTGTTTGATGCCAATTTGGGCAAGCAAATTAATTCGAATGGACATGAGAATTAACAGGATCATGTGGCATATATAATTGAGGTTGACCAGAAAGTTTGAGTCCATTTGAAGAAGGTTGCCAATGTAACATTGGCAAACCCTAGAAATCAGCAGAAATGGCTTTACCAAGATTTAGTCATGGAAATCTATTCTCCTTGGTGCACCACTTGGTTTAGTCTCATCATTTGAGGATTTGAACATGTCTACAAAAATTCAGATCAAAAGGACACACTTGGCAATGTAGAGTTGTTCAAATTTGGTTCTGGACAGAAAGGGTTTTGAGGGAGTTTGATGATGATAACATTCTCTCCAACTTGTGACATTTGGTCTAGATGCACTATTACACTATTTGAGCATGTGCACCAAGTTTGAGAGCATTTGGACATGTTTGACAGTGCAAAAATGTTCAAACTTGAAAAAGAACAGAAGTGGTTTTGAGAGGGTTTCATGGGGTTATACTATTCTCCATGACATGGTACTTGTCAAGATCATCAAAAATGTCATATGTGACATGTTAGAATTTTCTTGGCTTTTTATGAAAATATTTCCTGTAGAAATATTTCAAATCCTTGAAATGAGCAGAAATGGTTTCGGGAGGTTTTGTCCAATATATTTATCATGACCATGTGTTGAAACTAATATATATGGAAAATATATGTCCCTAATTTTTCTCAAATATTTTTAAAGCTTTAAAATAATTTTAACCTATTTAAGACCATTTCTGGCCTTAAGAAAAAGCCTTTAAATAAAATAGGAAAATAATTTTTAAAATTATATTTTTGTGGTTTCTGGGTATCATATATCTAATAGGAGTCAAATATATTTTTGGAAAGATTTTTACTGCCCTTAATTAAGTACTTGCAGTGCAAACCTCAATTCAGGGGTTTTTGGAAAACTAATTTTTGAAAATACTATTTGGCCAAATTATTTTTGTAAGAAAATATTATATTGTTCTATACACATGGTATGATCATTGGGAAAAGGTTTTGGATCAAGGAGAAGGAGTATAAGAGTTGGATAATTTATTTGATTTTTAGAGCACTTGCAAACAACAGTCAAACATTCAATCAAAGCAAAGACAAAACACTCAAAAGTTTTTGTCAGGCCACATTTTATCATGTTTATTAGATTAAGTGTTGTGGCATGAAAATCAGGGTGTGACAAAGAAATTCAAAGCCGACCCACCACCCACTTTGTAGCCACTGTCGATGATTTAACCGACATGCTCGATTTCCACTCTGAAGACATCGACAGTATGGACGCCGATGCAGGAGACGATGAAGAAGCAGCGCCTATTGGGCCCTGGAAAGCCACCTCGTCATATGACATATACATGGTGGACACCCCAAAAGAAGGAGATGGCGATGGAACAGCGGAGGATGACCCCTGCAAGAAACAGCCTAAGCACCGGCGTCAGCGGCGCCGCTCCAAATCCCGCCAAAGAAAATACGGTGATTCCAGCACGGGAGATAATAATACTCCGAAGAGTGTCGAAGAAAACCTCCTCCAGCAAGATTCAGCACAGGAGGATGGAGAAGCCAGCCCTCATGAGAGAGTGGCAGACAGAGAGGTCGAGGACGATAATTATACGCCTCCCTCCGAAGACGAGGCAAGCCTCGACGACGACGAATTCGTCGTGCCAGAGGATCCCGTCGAGCAAGAGCGTTTTCAATGCAGGCTTATGGCCACGGCAAGAAGCCTCAAGAAAAAACAGCAACAGCTTAGAGCTGATCAAGATTTGCTAGTGGACAGATGGACTGAAGTCCTTGCGGCCGAAGAGCATAAACTCGAACGCCCCTCCAAGAGCTACCCAAAGCGCAGGTTGCTACCCTGATTAGAGGAGGAAGAACTTAAACCTACATCACCAGCACTTGATACGGCCGACCGGCCACCTCGTGGCCGCGATAGAGGGGCCTCTCGGCCCTCCACTCAAGCCGCACCCCGTACCAAGGCACGGGAAAATGCGCCAGACCTGCGAGATATGTTGGAGGACAAGGCAAGGCAAACAAGATCGATCTACGGATCGCATGGGCTCCCCACGACTTGAGACGGTAACCGTCACGCTGGACACAAATCCGGTAGGGCCGAACACAGTAGACAAAGCTCATTGGAGCTACGTCGTGATATAGCCCAGTACAGAGATGCTACACACCGACTATGCTTCACAGATGAAGTAATGGATCATCAAATCCCCGAGGGTTTCAAACCCGTAAACATCGAATCATATGATGGCACAACAGATCCCGCGGTATGGATCGAGGATTATCTCCTTCATATCCACATGGCCCGCGGCGATGATCTCCATGCCATCAAACACCTCCCACTCAAGCTTAAAGAACCAGCTCGGCATTGTCTTGGGAGGACCTGGAAGCCGCATTCCTCGATAATTTCCAGGGCACTTACGTGCGACCACCAGACACCGATGACCTAAGCCACGTAATTCAGCAGCCAGAGGAATCGGCCAGGAAATTCTGGACACAGTTCCTAACAAAGAAAAATCAAATAGTCGACTGTCCGGACGCAGAGGCCCTAGCAGCCTTTAAGCACAATATTCGTGACGAGTGGTTTGCCCAGCACCTTGGACAGGAAAAGCCGAAATCTATGGCAGCACTCACGACACTCATGACTCGCTTTTGCGCGGGAGAAGACAGCTGGCTTGCTCGTAGCATCAATATGACCAAGAACCCTGGTAATTCGGATACCAGGGACAGTAGTGGCAGGTCGCGACGCAACAAGCAGAAGCGCTGCATTAACGGCGACAATGCTGAGGACATGGCAGTTAATGCCGGATTCAGAGGCTATAAATCCGGTCAGCGGAAAAATCCATTCAAAAGAAATCCTAGGGGCCCGTCCAGTTTGGACCGAATACTCGACCACTTGTGCCAGATACATGGCACCACCGAAAAGCCGGCCAATCACACCAACAGGGATTGTTGGGTGTTCAAGCAGGTAGGCAAGTTAAATGCCGAAAATAAAGACACGGGGCTGCATAGTGATGACGACGAAGAGCCCTGGCCGCCGAACAACAGTGGACAGAAGGGTTTTCCCCCACAAGTGCGGACGGTGAACATGATATACGCAACCCACATCCCCAAGAGGGAGCGGAAGCCCGCGTTAAGGGACGTATACGCGGTAGAGCCAGTCGCCCCAAAGTTCAACCCATGGTCCTCCTGCCCGATCACCTTTGATCGAAGGGACCATCCAACTAGCACCCGTCATGGCGGATTCGCCGTATTGGTTCTAGACCCAATCATTGACGGATTTCATCTCACTAGAGTCCTTATGGATGGCGGCAGCAGCCTGAACCTGCTTTACCAGGATACAGTGCGGAAAATGGGCATATATCCCTTGAGGATTAAGCCCACCAGAACGACCTTTAAAGGCATAATACCAGGTGTAGAGGCCAACTGTACAGGCTCAGTCACACTTGAAGTGGTCTTCGGATCTCCGGATAATTTCCGAAGCGAGGAGTTAATCTTCGACATAGTCCCATTCCGCAGTGGCTATCACGCACTGCTCGGGCGAACCGCATTCGCCAAGTTCAATGCGGTACCGCACTATGCATACCTTAAGCTCAAGATGCCAGGCCCTCGAGGAGTAATTACGGTGAATGGAAACACCAAACACTCTCTCCGAACGGAGGAGCACACGGCGGCCCTTGTAGCGGAAGTACAAAGCAGCCTCTCCAGGCAGTTCTCCAGTCCGGCCATTAAACGTCCGGACACCGTCAAGCGCGCCCGGAGTAACCTACAACAAGACCGGCTATCATGTTCCGAGCAGGCATAGCAATGCGGCCCCAACCCCAGCCCTCGAAAAAATGCGACACCAGTACTTCGCGTACATAACTACGCTCTAGAAATACCATGGGTAGAGGGGGAGGGGCACCATCACGGCACGCCCGAAACATGGCTTAAACTGCACCAGGGGCTGCCGATTTTTTAATTTTCTCTTCCTTTCAGGACTCCACTCTTCGGAAGGCCTGTTCGGCAGTTCAATTGTCGCACAAATGATGCAAGAAACAGGGAAGCAGACAAGCCATGCCGCATTACGGAACTCCCAGGTGGTCTCTATCACAAGCAGTATACCTGTTTCGCATACCATTCCGTAGCCTGCCCCTGGAATGGACATGTTAAATAGTCCAACCTTTTGCTTATCGCATTATTGGTATCGTTCTGCTTTGATCGCATCCCTCTTTAATAAACAATGCATAGCTTTTGTCTCTCTTTGCATTACTCTTTTTTTACAAATATATGTTCCTTAACGACATGTTGCACCCGTACACTTTGGTATGGCAAAAATACGCCAGGGGCTTTAGTACCCCTCAATATGGTGTGAGAAGTCCGAACACTTTAACAAGTGTGGCACCCCGAACTTATAGCATTATATGCATCGGCTCTGAATCATGTCTTGGGTCAATAGTTGGGTTTTCCCGGCTCCTATGTTTTGGTGCCTTACGTTCCGCTGTGTCGGCTAAGGTAGCACTAGGAGAACTACTGCGATTGTGCCCCAGATGAGCTGGGTCGAGCACCTCAGTAGAGAAAGCTAAAACTGACTGTCATGATGAAGCGAGAGCTGGTCGCTGTTCGAGAGGTTTTTCAAGTCCCTAAAGACTTATGCCTCTTAGAGCGAGGAGTCGACTCTGTCCGGCCAAGGCGTGGATAGCACCTCGAACTCGGACTTTCGAATACCAAGGGCTTCGCCAAAATTTAAAATTATAGAATTCTATGGCTAAGTGAGAGTGTTCACGCATTATAGTCCGATTGCCTTGTTCATTGTGCTGAGCGCTTCCCTCGAAGGACCCAAACATGGGAAAAAGTGCGCTCAGGTTTATCCACGAACACCCCAGCACTAGCGGCACGGGGGCAGAAGCCGACGACTCGCCATCTCTCAGAATTGATAAGCAGCCGCACAGAAGGTAATATTTTAAATTCCAACAGCATTGCTTAGCGCATATGAACAAGTTTTCAGCGCACAGGACAAAACGAGCGAGTTTTACTCAAAAATTACATCCCTGGAACATTCATCCGCCACAAGGCGGGCACCCTTCAGAACATCCGTATAATAATTCTCGGGCTTGCGATGCTCTTTCCTCGGCGGTGGCCCGTCCTTCACAAGCTTCTCAGCATCCAGCTTGCCCCAGTGCACCTTAGCACGGGCAAGGGCCCTACGGGCACCTTCAATGTAGACGGAGCGCTTGATCACTTCGAGCCTTGGACAGGCCCCCACCAGCCGCCGCACCAGTCCGAAATAGCTCCCAGGCAGAGCCTCTCCAGGCCACAGCCGAACTATGAGGCCCTTCATGGCCTGTTCGGCCGCCTTGTGGAGCTCGACCAATTGCTTCAGCTGGTCGCTCAGGGGCACGGGGTGGCCGGCCTTAGCATACTGAGACCAGAACACCTTCTCTGTCGAGCTACCCTCCTCGGCTTGATAGAATGCGGCGGCATCGGACACGCTACGGGGAAGATCTGCGAACGCTCCTGGAGAGCTCCGGATTCGGGTAAGTAACAAGTAACTCACGTTTGTGTGTTTGCTTTGCATAAAGAATGCCTTACCCACCACTATCTTTTTCACCGCATCCAACTCCTGGAGGGTCTTCTGGGATTCCGCCTTGGCAGACTTGGCATTTTCAATAGCCATCGCGAGCTCGGACGCTCGCGTCTTTGAGTCAAGCTCCAAACTCTCATGTTTTTTCATGAGAGCCTGGAGCTCTTGCCGCACCTTGCCAACCCGGGCCTCATACTTCTCCCGCTCGGTGCGCTCCGTGGCCGCCCTCTTCTCGGCCTTGACTAGCGCTTGCTTAAGGGTCGCCACCTCAGACGTGGCCCCTACAATAGCCACGATAATCCTGTAATTTTTTTTTTGCAATTGCACCTTTTATATATATATATATATATTTAAACAAGGTATTTCTTACCTTCCTTGTCCTCAAGCTGCTTCTTGGCATGCCCGAGCTGTTGCTCGGACTGCTTGAGGTTCTGCTTTAGCGTGTCCACTTCCGCAGTCAGTACGGCGGACGCCAGCAGAGAAGCCTGCATATGCATATTGACTCCTTTTTGTTAGACTCCTGTGAATTTCATTTGATCCTCTATTCAGCTTTTCTTCCCGAACGCCAAGCAGAGCATCAGGGGCTACTGTCTATGCGGTAATATTATTTACACATTTTTTACTTACCACAAAGCCTGTTAAAAGGCTAGCACAAGCTTCAGTCAGTCCGCTCTTGGCAGACTGAACCTTCTAGACCACCACACTCATAATGGTGCGGTGCTCCTCGTCGATGGAGGCACCTTTGAGCACCTCCAACAGATTGTCTGGCGCCTCCGGTTGGACGGGGGTCACCGGCACGGTGGGCTTGCTCCTCTTGGAGGGAGGTCGCCCGCCGGACTCTGGAACCTTTGAAGGTTCCGGAGCGGTGTCCAGTCTAGGGCCGGACTTGGAGCCCTGGGGGTTTTGTCCCCTTTACTCCTGGAGTCCGGGAGGTCGCCTTGCGGCGCACCCAGGACCACCTCCTCCTGGCTTGGAACCTGTTGGGACAACACTTTGGCATCGTCCGTAGGGTGGGGGGAGGTAGCCGTCGGAAGCGAATTCACATCCGACGAGTCCAGTGAACCACTCGACGACGCGTCGAGCCGGTCTTTGGGTGGGCTGCATAATCATATTCGACATAAGGGAAAGTAGTGAAATAAAGGAATACTATGAATTACTCTGGTATCCGGATACTTACGATTTCGCCAGGGGCTTGGCCCTGAGCGGCCACTCCTCTCCACCGTCGTCGGCGTCGGTGGAGTAGTCCGGAGGAAGGGTTTTTCCCTTCTTGGACCCTTCGGCCTCCCCAGTAAAGGTGGCCTTCCTTTTCTTCTCTCCCCCCGCTGGAGGGGGAGAGGTCTCTTCTTCCTCCTCCTCGTCTTCATGGGAGGAATGCGCCTTGGAGCCGTCGGATGATGAACCCGACACCTCCTAGCGCCGGGCACTTTTTCGAGTCCCCGTGGCCTTCTTCTCCGGCACCATGTAGGGTGCCGGAACTAGCAGCTTCGCCAAGAGGGCATCGGCTAGGTCTTCGGGCAAAGGAGCCAGACAGTCGATCTGTCCGGACTTCGCCTGCCAAACCTGTCAAAGGTAAGGGAGCTTAGATCCCGCATAGAGTTAAACTATGAAAAACTAATACCCTGTAAAAGGTACAAACAACTTACCGTGCTAGCATGACACTGCGCGCTGAATCTGCGATCCTCGATAGCGGATGCAGGAGCTTCGGCGCCCTTGAAAAGCACCTTCTAGGCATCTTCATACGTTGTGTCGAAGAGCCTGCTCAGAGTTCGGTGCTGCGCCGGGTTGAGCTCCCACAGATTGAAGGCCTGTTGTTGACACGGGAGGATCCGGCGGATGAGCATAACCTGGACTACGTTGACAAGCTTGAGCTGCTTGTCCACCAGGGTTTGGATGCATGTTTGCAGTTCAGTCACCTCTCCTTTGCTGCCCCACGACAGGCCCGTATCTTTCCAGGACGTGAGCTGCGTTAGGGGTCCAGACCGGAACTCGGGGGCTGCGACCCACTCAGGGTCGCGCGGCTCGGTGATGTAAAACCACCCCGATTGCCACCCCTTCAGGGTCTCCACAACGGAGCCCTCGAGCCATAAGACGTTGGGCATCTTGCCCACCATGGCGCCTCCGCACTCCGCCTGGTTGCCAGGCACCACCTTCGGCTTCACATTGAAAGCCTCAAGCCATAAGCCGAAATGGGGGCAGATGCAGAGGAAAGCCTCGCACACGACAATAAATGCCGAGATGTTGAGGATGAAGTTCGGGGCCAGATCATGGAAATCTAGGACGTAGTAGAACATGAGTCCCCGGACGAATGGGTGGATAGGAAAGCCCAGTCCGCGGAGGAACTGGGGAAGGAACACTACCCTCTCATGGGGCCTTGGGGCGGGGAGGAGCTGCCCCTCTTCGGGAAGCCGGTACGCGATGTCGTTAGATAAGTATCCGGCCTTCCTCAGTTTTTTGATGTGTCCCTCCGTGACGGAGGAGACCATCCACTTGCCTCCCTCTCCGGAAATGGCTGGAGAAGGTTGAGGTGGGGAGTGCGGATTTGGGCGCAGGAGCTCGAGTGCGCGAAAATGGATAGGCAAAGGAGGAAGAAGGCGTAAGTGAAAAGGTGGATCCTTATCCCCTTATATGGGTGGACGCAACTACGTGTCCCCACCAGCCTGGTAAAACTTGCTTATCTCCAACCGCCGTAATCATTAGCGCGATTGGGTTACCCACGCCCGTATTGATGAGAATCCCGGAATAAGGTTACACGATCTCTGCTTTAACAAGACGTGCCAACGAAACCGCCTCGCATGACGCGCTGAGGTGGGATAATAAAACGATTCGAATAAAGGCTTGGCCGTGGTGCGTCACACTACGGAATACGTCAGCAGAATATATTTGTGTAAATGTTATTCTCTCTATGGCAATATGTGGAAACTTATTTTGCAGAGACGGACACTATCTTTGTGTTCAAGATCTTCTATGAAGTACTAGGAGGAGGAACCCGCCTTGCAATGCCGAAGACAATCTGCGCGCCGGACTCGTCGTCATTGAAGCCTGGTTCAGGGGCTACTGAGGGAGTCCTGGATTAGGGGGTGTCCGGACGGCCGGGCTATACCTTCAGCCGGACTCCTGGACTATGAAGATACAGGATTGAAGATTTCGTCCCGTGTCCGGAAGGGACTTTCCTTAGCGTGGAAGGCAAGCTTGGCGATACGGATATGTAGATCTCCTACCATTGTAACCGACTTTGTGTAACCCTAACCCTCTCCGGTGTCTATATAAACCGGGGGTTTTTAATCCGTAGGACATCATACAGAACAACAATCATACCATAGGCTAGCTTCTAGGGTTTAGCCTCTCCAATCTCATGGTAGATCCACTCTTGTACTACCCATATCATCAATATTAATCAAGCAGGACGTAGGGTTTTACCTCCATCAAGAGGGCCCGAACCTGGGTAAAACTTCGTGTCCCTTGCCTCCTGTTACCATCCGGCCTAGACACATAGTTCGGGACCCCCTACCCGAGATCCGCCGGTTTTGACACCGACACTCCCCCACCGACTGGGGGAGACAAGAAAAGGAAGGCCGCCCCAGCTGGGGAGGCCGGAGGGTCCAAGAAGGGAAGGACGCTCCTTCCGGACAGCTCCACCGCCGCCGACGAAGGTTAAGACGAGTGGTTGCCCAGGGCCAAGCCCCATGGGAGATCGTAAGTATTCGGATATCATAGTAACCCATAGGATTCCTTTGTCGCATTGCTTTCCCTAATGCCGAACTCAATTGTGCAGGCCGCCTCGAGCCAATATCGAGGTATCCTCGGACGGCTCCCTGGGCTCGTCGGACATGGATAGCGATCCAGTCCCGACCGCCACCTCCCCTCATCCTGCCTATGATGCCGAGGTGTTGTCCCAAGAGGCACCGGATCGAGGGGAGACAGTCCTGAAGGCGCCTCAAGGTGACCTTCCGGACTCCGGGAGCAGAGGGGACGGGCCCCCCGAGAGCTCCGAGTTCGGCCCTCAGCCGAACCCCGCGCCGGAACCTCCAGCGGTTCCGGGCTCGGGCAGGCTGTCTCCTTCTATGAGGGGTGAGACGCATGTGCCGGTGACCTCTGTCCATCCAGAGGCGCCGGATAATATGTTGGAAGCGCTTCACAGCGCTTCCATCGAGGAGGAGCACTGCACTATCATGAGTGCGGTGATCCAGAAGGTTTGGTCCGCCATGAGCGGATTGATTGAAGCCTGTACTAGCCTTCTAACAGGCTTTGAGGTAAGTGTTTTAAAATGTAGTAGTATTACCGCATAGACAGTTGCCCCTGATGCTTTGTTCGGTGTTCACAAGGAAAAGACGAACAGAGGATCAAATAATATAGCAGGAGTCTAATATGAGGCAATATGCATATGCAGGCTTCGCTGCTGGCGTCCGCCGCAGTAACAGCGGAGGTCGCCGTACTGAAGGAGGCCCTCGAGGGGTCCCAGAAAGAGCTCGGCCTTGCTAAGAGGCAGCTCGAGGAGAACAAGGGTAAGTAATACCCCGTCTATAGATGAGAAAAAGGACGCGATTGCTAAATGACAGGATCGTTGTATGTTTGCCAGGGGCCACGACCGATGTGGCGACCCTGAAGCAAGCGCTATCCTAGGACGAAGAGAAGGCGGCCCAGGAGCACACCGAGCGAGAGAGGCACGAGGCTCGGGTGGGCGAGGTGCAGCAAGAGCTCCAGGCTCTCGTGACGAAGCACGAGGCGTTGGAGCTTGACTTGAAGACGCGAGAGTCTGAGCTTGCCGCGGCCCGTGAGAGCGTGAAGAGTGCCAAGGCCGAGGCCTAGAAGGCCCTTCAAGGGATTGATGTGATGAAGAAGATAGCGGCGGTAAGGCTTTCTATATGCAAAGCAAGCATGTAAAAGTAAATTATCGATTACTTACCCGGATCCGGAGCTCTTCAGGAGCATTCGCAGATTTGCCCCGTAGTGTGTCCGATGCCGCACACTTTTACCAGGCCAAGGACGGGAGCTCGACGGAGAAGCTGTTCTGGTCTCAGTATGCTGAGGCCGAACATCGGGTGCCGATGAGCAACCAGCTGAAGCAGATGGCCGAGCTACATAAGGCGGCCGATCAGGCCATGAAGGGCTTCATTGTCTGGTTGTGGCCTGGCGATGCCCTTCCGAACAGCTTCTTCGGCCTGGTGAGGCGGCTTGTGGGTTCCTGTCCACGGCTGGAGGTCGTCAAGCGATCCGTCTGCATTGAAGGTGCATGCCGGGCCTTCACCCATGTAAAAACGCAGTGGGTCAAGCTAGACGCCGTGAAGCTGATCAAGGAGGGGCCACCCGAGGGCAAGGAACACCGCCACCCTGAAATGTACTACGAGGGTGTTCTGCCGGGCGCCCATCTTATCGTGGATGAGTGTTCGCAAAATGTAATATTTGAATGAGACTTGCTCATTTTGTCCTGTATGTATGAAAACTTGTATCGTGTTCGCTATGCAACGCTGTGTGAGTTTAAAATATTACCTTCTGTTTGGCTGTTTATCCAATTTGAGAGATGGCTCGTCCTCTGCTTCTGCCCCCATGCCACGAGTGCTGGGTCGTTTGGGGTAAACCTGACCACTCTTGTCCCATACTTGGGTCCTTGGAGGGAGGTGCTCAGCACAACGAACAAGGCAACCGGACTAATAATGCTCTATCACTCTCACTTAGCCATAGAATTCTATAATTTTAAATTTCGGCGAAGCCCCTGGTATTTGGAAGGCCGAATTCGGGGCGCGATACATGCCTTTAAGCCAGACGGAGCCGGCCCCTCGCCCTAAGCGGCATAAGTCTTTAGGGACTCAAAAAACCTCGCCGAACAGTGACCAGTCTCTCGCCTTATCATGACAGTCAGTTTTAGCTTTTTCTACTGAGGTGCTCGGCCCGGCAGAACCGGGGCACCATCGCAGTAGTTGTCCTAGAGCTACCTTAGCCGATAGAGCGGAACGTAAGGTACCAAAACATAGGAGTCGAGCAAACCCAACATTTTACCAAAGACATGATTCAGAGCTGATGTATATAATGTTATAAGTTCGGGCTGCCGCAGTTTTGAAAGTGTTCGGACTTTTCACACCATATTGTGGGTACGCATGCCCCTGGTGCATTGGCCGTACCAGAGTGTACGGTTGCAAGGCGTCATTAATGAAGACAGATATATATATATATATATAACAAAAATGCAATAATATTCGTAATGTCATGCATTGTGTATTAAAAAATTGCATTAAAGCAGAGTGATACAAATAGTGCAATAAGCAAAAGAGTAGGACTATGACCCTTCCAAGGGCGAGCTGAGGAATGAGATGGAATCTGTAATCCACCTGGGAATTCCGTAGTTGTCTGCCTCCTTGGTTGCTGTATCATGTGTTCGGCAATAGAGCGGCCGGATAGTGTTTCCAGAGATTAAAGTCCTGAAAAAAGAAAAATAGCCAAACGGGAAGCCCCTAGTGCAGTTTAGGCCGCGTTTTGGGGCGTGCCGTAGTTGTGCCCCCCCCCTACCCACCTGTAACCATTGTATTTTTAATGCGTAATTATGTATGCGCGGCACGAATAACGCCGTTGGGCTAGGATTGGGGTGGGGGCCGTATTGCTACATGAGCTCAGATCGCGCCAGGCGGTCTGTTTGCCGATTGCCCCGGGCGCGCTTGAAGATGTTCGGGCTTTGAAACACCGAACTGGTAGATTGCCTTGAGAGGCTGCTTTGCGCTTCTGCTGCAAGGGCCGCGGTGTGCTCCTCTGTCCGGAGAGAGCGCTCTGTGTTTCCATTGACTGTGATAACTCCGTGAGGTCCTGGCATCTTGAGCTTGAGGTATGCATAGTGTGGTATTGCATTGAATCTAGCGAATGCGGTTCGTCCGAGCAGCGCGTGATAACCACCGCGGAACGGGACTATATCAAAGATAAACTCTTCGCTTCGGAAGTTATCCGGGGATCCGAAGACCACTTCCAGTGTAATTGAGCCTGTGTAGTGGGCCTCTACGCCTAGAATGACGCCGTTAAAGGTCATTTTTGTGGGTTTGATCCTTGAGGGGTCTATACCCATTTTGCGCACTGTGTCCTTATAAAGCAGGTTCAGGCTGCTGCCGCCATCCATAAGGACTCGAGTGAGGTGAAATCCGTCGATGTTTGGGTCTAAGACCAGTGCGGCGAATCCGCCATGACGGATACTAGTGGGGTGGTCCCTGCGATCGAAGGTGATCGGACAGGAGGACCAAGGGTTGAACTTTGGGGCGACTGGCTCCAACGCATATACGTCCCTGAGCGCACGCTTCCGCTCCCTCTTGGGGATGTGGGTTGCATATATCATGTTCACTGTCCGCACTTGCGGGGGAAACCTCTTCTGTCCTCCAGTGTGCGGCTTCCGGGGTTCTTCCTCGTCGTCGCTATGCGGCCCCTTGTCCTTGTCTTCGGCAATTAACTTGCCGGCCTGCTTGAACACCCAACAATCCCTGTTGGTGTGATTGGCTGGCTTGTTTGGGGTGCCGTGTATTTGGCACGAGCGATCGAGTATACGGTCCAAGATGGACGGACCCGGTGTACTTTGTTTGAACGGCTTTTTCCGCTGGCCGAGTTTAGAGCCTTTGAATCCGGCATTGACTGCGTATCCTCAGCACTTTTGCCGTTAATGCGGCGCTTATGTTGTTGCGACGTGACCTGCTATTGCCGTCCTTGGTATCTGAGGTACCATGGTTCTTGGATATGTTATTACTGCGAGCGAACCAGCTGTCTTCTCCCGCACAAAAGCGGGTCATGAGCGTCGTGAGGGCTGCCATAGATTTGGGCTTTTCCTGACCAAGGTGCCGGGCTAGCCACTCGTCTCGGATGTTGTGCTTGAAAGCCGCTAAGGCCTCCACATCCGGACAGTCGATGATTTGATTTTTCTTTGTAAGAAACCGAGTCCAGAATTGCCTGGCCGACTCTTCTGGCTGCTGAATTATGTGGCTCAAGTCATCGGCGTCTGGTGGTTGCACATAAGTGCCCTAAAAGTTGTCGAGGAATGCGGCTTCCAGATCTTCACAACAGCTGATGGAGTCCGCTGGCAAGCTATTAAGCCAATGTCACGTTGGTCCTTTGAGTTTTAGTGGGAGGTACTTGATGGCATGTAAGTCATCACCGCGGGCCATGTGGATGTGGAGGAGGAAGTCCTCAATCCATACTGCGGGGTCTGTAGTGCCGTCGTATGATTCAATGTTTACAGGTTTGAAACCTTCTAGAATTGATGTTCCATTACTTCATCTGTGAAGCACAAGGGGTGTGCGGCACCTCTATATTGGGCTATATCGCGACGCAGCTCGAATGGGTCCTGCCCGCTGTGTTCAGCCCGGCCGGATTTGCTTTTATTGTATCCGGCGTGACGTTTATTGTCTCGTAGATTGGTGCGCCCTCGTGATTCGTAGATCGATCTTGAATGCTTTGCTTTGTCCTCCAATATGTCTCGCTTGTTCGGCGTATCTCCCCATGCCTTTTTATTTGAATGGCGTTGGGGTGGAGGCTGAGCTTTTGGCTGGAATGCCTCTCTATCGCGGCCACAAGGTGGTCGATCAGCCGTTTCATATGCTTCTTCCTCCAGTCGGGGAAGTAACCTGCACCTTGGATAACTCTTGGAGGGACGCTCAAGTTTATATTGCTCGGCTGCGAGGACTTCAGTCCATTTGTCAACTACCATATCTTGATCACCTTGAAGCTGCTGCTGCTTTTTCTTCAGGCTATTTGCCGTGGCCATAAGCCTGCGCTTGAAGCGCTCTTGTTCGACGGGATCCTCTGGTACGGCGAATTCATTGTCGCCGAGGCTTGCCTCGTCTTCGGAGGGGGCATGTAATTGTCATCCTCCTCCTCTCCGCCAGTCGCTCTCACAGGAGAGTTGGCTCCTTCCTCCTCTTGCTCTAAATCTTGCTGGAGGGGATTGTTGTTGTCTTCGGCGCTATCCGGAGTGTTATTGTCTCCTGTGCCGGTATCACCACTTTTGCTTTGGCGGGACTTAGAGTGGCGCCTCTGACGTCGGCGCTTGGGTTGCTTCTTGGAGGGGTCATCCTCCGTTATCTCGTCGCCATTGCCTTCATTGGGTGTATCCACCATGTATATGTCATACGACGAGGTGGCTGTCCAGTGCCCTGTAGGTGCTGGTGCATGTTCGTCTCCTACATCGTCGTCCGTACCGTCGATGTCTTCGGAGTCGAAGTCGAGCATGTCAGTTAAATCATCGACAGTGGCTACAAAGTGGGTGGTGGGTGGGCGTCGAATTTCTTTGTCGTCCGCATCCCAATCATGTTGGCCATAATTCGGCCAGGGCTCTCCTGACAAAGAGAGAGACCTTAGTGAATTCAGAATGTCGCCGAAGGGTGAGTGCTGAAAGATATCCGCAGCGGTGAATTCCATGATCGGCGCCCACTCGGATTCGATTGGCAGGGGCGCGGATGGTTCGGGGTCTGGAAGAGAGTCCGGCACCTTGGAGTCACGGGCTGTGCAGAGAATTATACTGGTGTTTGGCTCGATCGCCGTCGAGACTGCAACCCCTGAGGCGGTGTCTAGCCACTTGGCTCCGAGCTAAGGGTCGGAGCTGATGCGGGCGCGGCCTCTGGAGTACCGTCCGGTGGCAAAGCTAGTTCATACCCATCGCGACAGTGCGGCGCGCCCGGCTGTGGCTCGAATCCATCGAAGATCAAGTCCCCGCGGATATTGGCATGTAATTCAAACTTCCATATCTGACCTGATGGCCAGGGGCGTTGTTTTCAATCTGCTCCAGATGGCCAAGCGAATTAGCCCGTAGTGCAAAGCCGCCGAATACGAAGATCTGTCCAGGGAGAAAAGTCTCACCCTGGACCGCATCGCTATCGATGATAGTAGGAGCCATCAAGCCTAACGATGATGACACAGAGGAACTCTCAATGAAAGCACCAATGTCGGTGTCAAAACCGGCGGATCTCGGGTAGGGGGTCCCGAACTGTGCGTCTAGGCCGGATGGTAACAGGAGGCAAGGGACACGAAGTTTTACCCAGGTTCGGGCCCTCTTGATGGAGGTAAAACCCTACGTCCTGCTTGATTGATATTGATGATATGGATGTTACAAGAGTAGATCTACAATGAGATCAGAGAGGCTAAACCCTAGAAGCTAGCCTATGGTATGATTGTATGTTGTGATTGTTGTCCTACAGACTAAAACCCTTTGGTTTATATAGACACCGGAGAGGGTTAGGGTTACACAAGGTCTGTTACAAAGGAGGAGATATCCATATACGTATGGCCTAGCTTGCCTTCCACGCCAAGTAGAGTCCCATCCGGACATGAGACGAAGTCTTCAATCTTGTATCTTCATAGTCTAACAGTCCGGCCAATGGAGATAGTCCGGCTATCTGGAGATCCCCTAATCCAGGACTCCCACAATTAGGAGGAATCCTCTTCACAGCATCACCATCTTTCCATTTTGATGATTTGCATTTCGGGCATTCACTTAAGTTGGCATAATCCTTCCGGAACAGAACACAATTATTCTTACAAACATGGATCATATCATATCCAATTCCAACTGCACGAAGGAAATACTTCATTTTACTATAGGCGTGTGGCAGCTCAGACGCATCTGGGAAAGATTTGCGGAAAGCAGCCAACATCGCATAGAATGATTTGTTGGTGATCCGCTCAGATGTCTTCACCTCAAGAAAGGTGACCATAGCTGAGAATACTGACAGCTTATTTCCTGGGGTGACAGCAACGTTGCATTGTTCCAACATGCGGGCCCACCATTTTTCTTCTGAAGGTGAAAGTTCACGGAGTGCACGAGCATTTCATAGCATTGTTTCAATGTTGGTCAAACTCACTGGCTCCGCCACCACCACCTCTTCCTCCTCTGCCACATGAGCATCAGGCAGATCAAGATGGTGATCTGCTGCTTCCATGTAGTCAATAACATTGACGTTCATAGCTTCACCATGATGAACCCACCTAGTATATGTGACCGACATCCCATACAAGTGTAGATGATTTTGCACAGTTGACTGGGGTCTTGTAACTGAATTCATACAACTGCTACACGGGCAGAGCACATCTGATTTCGGACCACCGTACTCAGCTTTGATAAAGTTCATGAAGTTTTCAACCCCCTCGACATATGCAGCGGAGAATCCTTGAGCAGAAGTTATCCAAGTCTTGTCCATCTGTTAGACATACAAATTAGTTCTTCTACTAGATATTACAGGAAAAACATATATGCTTTTTTATGAAGTCCAGAAAAAAATACCTAGGTCGATGTCTAAAGCTATGGCAGGATATTTGGACGAGCAGATCTAGGTAACAAAATATATGTAAAGCTAATTCAGCAAACAGATTTGACTGCCAAATTATGGCAGGCTGTTTCAGCAGTCAATGAGGCCGAGCACACAGCCATCGAACTATCAAAGGCCATCACAGCAACAAAGATTGAGTATAAAATGGTGTAGAGCTATTTCACCTAACAGATTGGCTACTAGACCATGGAAATCTACGTCACAATAAATATATGGCAGGATATTTTAGCAACTAATCGGCCTTGGCATGCCATCTCAGCTAAGCAGATTGAGTGCATAACAGGGCAAGGGAGCTTCTTAAGCAGAGCATATTGGCAATAAACTACTTCAGCAAATAGTGAGATTAACAGCGTCTATCAGCTAACATTCAGCGCTACACCGACATGAACGGGGCCTCAGTCTAGAATGTGCGTACCGTGGGAGAAGCTGACCGCCGCGCGTCTCCACACGAACGTCGCCAGCGGTGGCGGCGCTGACCGCCGTGCGCCTCCACAAGAACGTAGCTAGAGGTGGCGGCACGGCTAGAGGACGACAGTCTACAAGAGCGTATTGTGGGAGCGAGAGGATCGCCGAACCGCGGCGCTGACGTATCGGCGCGGCGGGGAGGGCGGCTTTAGCGGAGCGAATGGAGTGGAGGGGGACAGGGGGGAGGGGGGTTTGGGGAATATTATTAGCTGGTTGGCCGAAGGGCGGTTGAATCAGATTTGGTGGGAATTTTTGGGTCTGCGGGGGGAGGATTTTCACGCGGTGGGCGAGGGGAGTTTGGCGCATGGTCGGTTTCTCCAAGTGCAGTCCCACGTGTCAATGAAGAGGCAAGCCGAAGCGTGGTCCGTTTGTGTGAGCCATGTGCAGGACCAAACGTGTGTGGGGTGCAATGCAACCGCGAGAGTAGTGCTATGAGTGTACCGCCTTTTTTCCTTTTAAACTAGGTGCTTCGCCTCCTCAAAAAAAATTGTTGGTTCCCGCGATCCATCAATACTACTACTAGTAATCCGGTAATCCCGACTAAAACGGCGCGGCCGGGTCTTTTCCCGCGCAATATGCTGGGAGGTTGGCTTAGTTGGGTTTTTTAGGACGAGTAATGCTACACCTACGTAATCCCAGGTACGTAATCAACGTAATGTGAAATGTGTGAGCTATTGATTGTAGATTGGGGGGAGGGAGGGTCTCACCACCATGAAAATCAGGGGAGGAGAGAGAGAGGCAATTTACGTTAACCCTTTCGTAGGTTCCCATAGATGTAGAAAGATGTGAAATGTGTGAATGTGTAGTGGACGTACTATTGGAGTGCCTAAGATAATTTGTGTATGTATAGACCCTATGTGTTTATTTTAATTCACATGTTAGATTTGTCTTGGTTCAATAAAAAGCAGAGTTGGTGATGATGGTGTGCCTGCCATCCTGCAATATAGGCCGTCCGATCTATATCTAACGGATAGGAAGGAAACTATGACAATTTACCCACACTCCTCTCCACATTTGCAGATAAGGCTTTCCCTTGTTCATCCTTTTCTCCCACAAGATCTTGATCTTCCATGCAACGCACACGCATCTTGCTAGTACTCCTACAATATGTATATTATTGTGAAAGTTCGTATACACCGGCCGAGATTATTGCAAACACGGCAGATTTTCATTACATTTCGAACTTCTATAGGACAGAAAAATAAAAGAAAACCAACCCAAAACCTATTCTACGGTGGCGACCGATGTCCTCCATCTGTGATCTCTATGTACGGGGGCGGGGTTCAAGACCCATGAAGTGAAGGTGCGGTCTCCGGCCAGGAAGAGTAGAACACGGGATACGGAAGGACCAGTAGGCACACCATGCCCCGCCGCCTCCCATGCCCTACTCATCCTCAGTGTAGTCCCCGACCTCGGCAGTGCCGGACGTTGGACGACGACAAGTAGGATGTGTGGCTGATGGTGCTCCCGTTGTCGGCCGCCAGCGTGGCCACCGCTTGTGCGGTTGCGTCCGCGTCTGGCTACGCCGCTATTGCGTCGCGAGAGGCGACTTGAGCGAGGGTAGCGACCTCGAGCTTCATCCCCGAAGACAAGCTCTCCCGGAGAGCGTTTGCACTTGCGGTCATGGCGGATGTGGTGCCAGGTAGGAGGATGATGTGCTATGGTGTGGAGGTTCACTGGGCGTTGCCGCTTTAAGTAGCGCATTCCGGTGAGGCCAAGCGTCCGGCTACGTCATTAAGTCACCGGAGTTGGTTCCTCGGGCACCAAGCCTCTTAACGACGACATACGAATGGACGTCATGAATGCGGGCAGCTGGCGCTGGCTGGGAACGCACCGCGCGACTGCGCGAGGGACGAGGGTTTTGGTGTGCCAGGGTAGTCAGCTGCGGTGGTGGAAACGTTGGAGATGCCCTTTGCTCACATGCGATCCCCGCATGTCATTGAAAAAGCAAGGCGACCCGGCATGGTCTCAGGTCCAGAGGATGCAGTTGGCCGCGCTACACCACTCCGCGGACACGTCGCGGTGCCCCGTGCATCCTCGATGAGCTGGGTGTTGGGGTGTGTTTGGATTGTGGCCAAAGTGCACCTTACCAAAATTTTGGTCATGACCCAAAGATTGGTCTTTGTTTGGATGGTTGCCATTTTTTTGGCATGCCAATGAACTCTAGCCAACTCTAGTTCATTTTTCTTGCCAATGTCGGCCAAATCATGGGCAACCAATACCTCAACCAAAATTTTGGTCATGGCCCAAAGATTGGTCTTTGTTTGGATGGTTGCCATTTCTTTGGCATGCCAATGAACTCTAGCCAACTCTAGTTCATTTTTCTTGCCAATGTTGGCCAAATCATGGGCAACCAATGCCCCAACCAAAATTTTGGCTACCCAATGCTTTGACGGGGCAACCTTAGGCACAAACCAAACATACCATTGGTCGTGCCACATCACTAACGCCACCCTCGGCACACTAAAACCGATCGTGTCTAGCGACGATATGAGCGTGTCGCTCACCGCGGTCGCCGTGTCTAGAGGCGGTGCTGGAGATGCGCCCCGTTGTTGGCCCCAACGACCCACATGAACTGTTGTCGGTGGCGAGGATGTCGTGGGCCAGCTCCTCCATTGGACTAGTCTGCGCTATGTCGTCCCGACGGGTGTGCCCCACATGTCGGTTTCCCTGTTTTCCCGGCCATATTCGAGCGTCAGTGCTCCGTGTTGTGCATTAGGCCTTTCACTATGTAGGCCAATCGAGACAACTTATTGTTTATTTGAGCCGTTCAAGTATAATCATGTGGGGTTTGCTTATTTCTCATTCCTCTCCAACCCTCTTCCCCATCGGTCATGTTGCCCTCCACTCGAGTCCATCCTCCTGCATGCCTCATTTGAACATTCCGCCAAGTATCATTCGCATGTACCCACCCTAGTCCTCTTTCAATAGATCTCCGGAACCCGAGATGAAATCGAGAGGGAACGAGTGGGGGCACGTGATACCTAAGGCGGATTCAAAATTTTGAACCGGTGATCATAGCATCCGCTAATCATATATAAAGGGTATTCAATGTTCGTTTCGTTTTTGAACGTAAAATATACTCCCTCCTATGCTTTCTAGTTTACATATAAGTTTTAGGTGTAGTCAAAGTATCTCTACTTTGATCAAAAAGGTATCAACATTCAACAATGCCCAATCAATATTGTTAGATTCGTACGGACTCCTAGATTTGTACTCGAGATGGTTTCCAATTTGACTGTTGACAAGATTAATAGTACATGAGATGGATAATGTGAAAATTATATCATGGGAAACTCCTTTCACATACGAATTTGACCGTATGCTTTGTGTAAGTTGCATGTCATATATTATTACTCTATAACATTTGGTCAAAGTTAGCCTCGGAAAACGCATTAGACCCTTTATGCTTTGTGTAAGTTGCATGTCATATATTATTACTCTAACATTTGTGTAAGTTGCATGTCATATATTATTACTCTAACATTTGGTCAAAGTAGTATAGTGGAAGTGGATCCTCTGACGTAGGTATCCCTGCCTTACCCTCCCTTTCGGTCACTTACTGACGGACCCCATGCTTGCTAGGCCCCGCATGTCAGTTACTCAATGGGTTCAGCCACGTCAGGGGATCCTCATCCGTAGTATACTCCCTCTGTTTTTATTTACTCTGCATAAAATGGAGGGAGTGGTGGTATAATAAATGACACGGGCGGGGGAGGGGGAGGGACATCGGTTTTCTCTCAACTGCGGTCCCACAAGCAAACGAAAATGCAAGACGAAGCGCGTTCCATTCGGTGAGCGACGTGGAGGGTCCAGCTTGCCGGGCTGCAACGCGAACGCGACAAGAGCGATGTACAGTCAAAACCGATTGACCGGTCGTCACCGGAACCACTATTCACACCAGAACCTTCACTGCTCGGCCTACGCCAGCCACTGCCCTAAGACCACACCAAATCTCCAGCCCATTCCCCCACATTTCGATCCCCTAGCCCGCATCAAGCGTCCCCTAGTTCGCCGAAAAGCCATGGTGCGCCGCAAGATCACTTACTACAAGATACTGACGCCGGAGCGCCGCGCAGAAATCACGGCGGCGGTCGGTGCCACAGACCTCCGTTCCCAAGCTCGCTTTGCTGTGGGCCAATCCCCGAGTTCTCTGGACCCAAGCTACGAGGAGGAGGAAGCCGATCCAATGTTCATGGCGGAGGTCGCGGCACAAAAGGCCCCCGATGGGTATGAGACGATGGACATCGACTTCGTGCCGGCGTCCGAGTCCCCCATGGTGCAGGTGGACCAGCGGTTTAACATGGCAATACTAAACGAGGACCGGGAGGCAGAGGCTCAACTCGACGCGGAGCACGCGCATGCCGCTGCCATCTGTTGGGGAACGTAGCAGAATTTTAAAATTTTCTATGCATCACCAAGATCAATCTATGGAGTCATCTAGCAATGAGGGAGAGGGGAGTGAATCTACATACCCTTGTAGATCGCGCGCGGAAGCGTTCAAGAGAACGGGGTTGATGGAGTCGTACTCGTCGTGATACAAATCACCAATGACCTAGCGCCGAACGGACGGCACCTCCGCGTTCAACACACGTACGGTTGGGAAGATGTCTCCTCCAACTTGATCCAGCAAGGGGGAAGGAGAGGTTGATGAAGATCCAGCAGCACGACGGCGTGGTGGTGGAAGCAACGGTGATCTCGGCAGGGCTTCGCCAAGCTCAGGCAGAGGGAGGAGTGTCACGGGAGGGAGAGGGAGGCGCCAGGGGCTAGGGTGCGGCTGCCCTCCCTCCCCCCCACTATATATAGGGTCCCTAGGGGGGCGCCGTCCCTAGGAGATCCAATCTCCAAGGGGGGCGGCGGCCAAGGTGGTGGCTTGCCCCCCAATCCAAGTGGGGCGCCCCGCACCCCTAGGGTTTCGAACCCTAGGTGCAGGGGGAGGCCCAAGGGGGGTGCACCAGCCCACTAGGGGCTGGTTCCCCTCCCACTTCAGCCCATGGGGCCCTCCGGGATAGGTGGCCCCAACCGGTGGACCCCCGGGACCCTTCCGGTGGTCCCAGTACAATACCTATTACCCCCAAAACTTTCCCAATGGCCGAAACTTGACTTCCTATATATAAATCTTCACCTCCGGACCATTCCGGAACTCCTCGTGACGTCCGGGATCTCATCCGGGACTCCGAACAACTTTCGGGTTACCGTATACTAATATCTCAACAACCCTAGCGTCACCGAACCTTAAGTGTGTAGACCCTACGGGTTCGGGAGACACGCAGACATGACCGAGACGACTCTCCGGTCAATAACCAACAACGGGATCTGGATACCCATGTTGGCTCCCACAAGCTCCTCGATGATCTCATCGGATGAACCCCGATGTCGAGGATTCAATCAATCCGTATACAATTCCCTTTGTCAATTGGTACGTTACTTGCCCGAGACTCGATCGTCGGTATCCCAATACCTCGTTCAATCTCGTTACCGGCAAGTCACTTTACTCGTATCGTAATGCATGATCCCATGATCAACCACTTGGTCACATTGAGGTCATTATGATGATGCATTACCGAGTGGGCCCAGAGATACCTCTTCGTCATACGGAGTGACAAATCCCAGTGTCGATTCGTGCCAAACCAATAGACACTTTCGGAGATACCTGTAGTGTACCTTTATAGTCACCCAGTTACGTTGTGACGTTTGGCACACCCAAAGCACTCCTACGGTATCCAGGAGTTGCACAATCTCATGGTCTAAGGAAATGATACTTGACATTCGGAAAAGATATAGCAAACGAACTACACGATCTTTGAGCTGTGCTTAGGATTGGGTCTTGTCCATCTTATCATTCTCCTAATGATGTGATCCCGTTATCAATGACATCCAATGTCCATAGTCAGGAAACCATGACTATCTTTTGATCAACGAGCTAGTCAACTAGAGGCTCACTAGGGACGTGTTGTGGTCTATGTATTCACACATGTATTAAGATTTCCGGATAACACAATTATAGCATGAACAATGGACAATTATCATGAACAAAGAAATATAATAATAACCATTTTATTATTGCCTCTAGGGCATATTTCCAACAGTCTCTCACTTGCACTAGAGTCAATAGTCTAGTTACATTGTGATGAATCGAACACCCATGCAGTTCCGGTGTTGATCATGTTTGCTCTAGGGAGAGGTTTAGTCAACGGATCTGCCACATTCAGGTTCGTATGTACTTTACAAATATCTATGTCTCCATTTTGAACATTTTCACGAATGGAGTTGAAGCGACACTTGATATGCATGGTCTTCCTGTGAAACCTGGGCTCCTTGGTAAGGGCAATAGCTCCAGTGTTGTCACAGAAGAGAGTCATCAGGCCCGACGCATTGGGTATGACTCCTAGGTCGGTAATGAACACCTTCACCCAGATTGCCTCTTGTGCTGCCTCCGAGGCTGCCATGTACTCCGCTTCACATGTAGATGCCACCACAACGCTTTGCTTGCAACTGCACCAGCTTACTGCCCCACCATTCAAAATATACACGTATCCGGTTTGTGACATAGAGTCATCCAGATCTGTGTCGAAGCTAGCATCGACGTAACCCTTTACGACGAGCTCTTCGTCACCTCCATAAATGAGAAACATATCCTTAGTCCTCTTCAAGTACTTTAGGATATTCTTGACCGATGTCCAGTGTTCCATGCCGGGATTACTTTGGTACCTTCCTACCAAACTTACGGCAAGGTTTACATCAGGTTTGGTACACAACATAGCATACATGATAGACCCTATGGCCGAGGCATAGGGGACGATGCTCATCTTTTCTCTATCTTCTGCCGTGGTCGGGCATTGAGCCGTGCTCAATCTCGTACCTTGCAATACAGGCAAGAACCCCTTCTTTGACTAATCCATTTTGAACTTCTTCAATATCTTGTCAAGGTACATACTCTACGAAAGACCAATGAGGCGTCTCGGTCTCTCTCTATAGATCTTGATGCCTAATATATAAGCAGCTTCCCCAAGATGCTTCATTGAAAAACACTTGTTCAAGTAGGCCTTTATGCTTCCCAAGAATTCTATATCATTTCCCATCAACAGTATGTCATCCACATACAATATGAGAAATGCTACAGAGCTCCCACTCACTTTCTTGTAAATGCAGGCTTCTCCATAAGTCTGCGTAAACCCAAACGCTTTGATCATCTCATCAAAACGAATGTTCCAATTCCGAGATGCTTGCACCAGCCCATAAATCGAGCGTTGGAGCTTGCACACCTTGTCAGCATTCTTAGGATCGACAAAACCTTCTGGCTGCATCATATACAATTCTTCCTTAAGGAAACCATTAAGGAATGCCGTTTTGACGTCCATTTGCCATATCTCATAATCATAGAATGCGGCAATTTCTAACATGATTCGGACGGACTTCAGCTTTGCTACGGGTGAAAAAATCTCATCGTAGTCAACCCCTTGAACTTGTCGATAACCCGTAGCGACAAGCTGAGCTTTATAGATGGTTACATTACCTTCCGCGTCTATCTTCTTCTTAAAGATCCATTTATTTTCTACGGCTCACTGATCAACGAGCAAGTTAGTCAAAGTCCATACTTCGTTTTCATACATGGATCCTATCTCGGATTTCATGGCTTCCAGCCATTTGTCGGAATCCGGGCCCGCCATCGCTTCTTCATAGTTCGAAGGTTGACCGTTGTCTAACAACATGATTTCCAAGACAGGGTTGCCGTACCACTCTGGTGCGGAACGTGTCCTCGGCGACCTACGAAGTTCAGTAGCAACTTGATCTGAAGTTTCATGATCATCACCATTAACTTCCTCTCTAGTCGGTGCAGGCACCTCAGGAACATTTTCTTGAGCTGCGCCACTTACCGGTTCAAGAGGTAATACTTCAGCAAGTTCTACTTTCCTCCCACTTATTTCTTTCGAGAGAAACTCTTTCTCTAGAAAGGACCCATTCTTGGCAACAAAGATCTTGCCTTCGGATCTGAGGTAGAAGGTATACCCAATAGTTTCTTTAGGGTATCCTATGAAGACGCATTTTTCCAATTTGGGTTCGAGCTTTTCAGGTTGAAGTTTCTTGACATAAGCATCGCATCCCCAAACTTTTAGAAACGACAGATTAGGTTTCTTCCCAAACCATAATTCATACGGTGTCGTCTCAATGGATTTTGACGGAGCCCTATTTAAAGTGAATGCGGCAGTCTCTAAAGCATAGCCCCAAAATGACAGCGGTAGATCGGTAAGAGACATCATAGATCACACCATATCCAATAGAGTGCGCTTTCGACGTTCGGACACACCATTATGCTGAGGTGTTCCAGGCGGCATGAGTTGTGAAAATATTCCACATTTTCTTAAGTGTGTGCCAAATTCATGGCTCAAGTATTCTCCCCCACGATCTGATCGCAAGAACTTGATTTTCCTGTCACGTTGATTCTCAACCTCACTCTGAAATTCCTTGAACTTTTCAAAGGTCTCAGACTTGTGTTTCATTAAGTAGACATACCCATATCTACTCAAGTCATCAGTGAGGGTGAGAACATAATGATAGCCACCGCGAGCCTCAACACTCATTGGACCACACACATCAGTATGTATGATTTCCAATAAGTTGGTTGCTCGCTCCATTGTTCCTGAGAACGGAGTCTTGGTCATTTTACCCATGAGTCATGGTTTGCACGTGTCAAATGATTCATAATCAAGAGACTCCAAAAGTCCATCGGCATGGAACTTCTTCATGCGTTTGACACCTATGTGACCAAGGAGGCAGTGCCACAAGTATGTAGGACTATCATTATCAACCTTACATCTTTTGGTATTCACACAATGAATATGTGTAACATTAAGCTCGAGATTCATTAAGAATAAACCATTCACCAGCGGAGGATGACCATAAAACATATCTCTCATATAAACAGAACGACCATTATTCTCGGATTTAAATGAGTAGCCATCTCGAATTAAATGAGATCCTGATACAATGTTCATGCTCAAAGCTAGCACTAAATAACAATTATTGAGGTTTAAAACTAATCCCGCAGGTAAATGTAGAGGTAGCATGCCGAAGGCGATCACATCGACCTTGGAACCATTCCCGACGCGCATCGTCACCTCGTCCTTCGCCAGTCTCCGCTTATTCCACAGCTCCTACTTTGAGTTACAAATGTGAGCAACTGCACCAGTATCAAATACACAGGAGCTACTACGAGTACTGGTAAGGTACACATCAATTACATGTATATCACATATACCTTTAGTGTTGCCGGCCTTCTTGTCCGCTAAGTATTTGGGGCAGTTCCGCTTCCAGTGACCACTTCCCTTGCAATAAAAACACTCAGTCTCGGGCTTGGGTCCATTCTTTGGCTTCTTCCCGGAAGCTTGCTTACTGGGCGCGGCAACTCCCTTGCCGTCCTTCTTGAAGTTCTTCTTACCCTTGACTTTCTTGAACTTAGTGGTTTTATTCACCATCAACACTTGATGTTCCTTTTTGATTTCCACCTCTGCTGATTTCAGCATTGAATATACCTCAGGAATGGTCTTTTCCATCCCCTGCATATTGAAGTTCATCACAAAGCTCTTGTAGCTCAGTGGAAGCGACTGAATGATTCTGTCAATGACCGCGTCATCCGGGAGATTAACTCCCAGCTGAGTCAAGCGGTTATGCAACCCAGACATTTTGAGTATGTGCTCACTGACAGAACTATTTTCCTCCATCTTACAACTGAAGAACTTGTCGGAGATTTCATATCTCTCAACTCGGGCATGATCTTGGAAAACCATTTTCAGCTCTTCGAACATCTCATATGCTCCATGTCTCTCAAAACGCTTTTGGAGCCCCAGTTCTAAGTTGTAAAGCATGCCGCACTGAACGAGGGAGTAATCATCAGCACGTGACTGCCAAGCGTTCATAACGTCTTGGTTCTCTAGGATGGGTGCGTCACCTAGCGGTGCTTCTAGGACATAATCATTCTTGGCAGCTATGAGGATGATCCTTAGGTTCCGGACCCAGTCCGTATTGTTGCTGCCATCGTCTTTCAGCTTGGTTTTCTCTAGGAACGCGTTGAAGTTGAGGGCAACATTAGCATGGGCCATTTGATCTACAAGACATAGTGTAAAGATTTTAGACTAAGTTCATGATAATTAAGTTCATCTAATCAAATTACTCAATGAACTCCCACTTAGATAGACATCCCTCTAGTCATCTAAGTGAAACATGATCCGAGTCAACTAGGTTGTGTCCGATCATCACGTGAGACGGACTAGCCAACATCGGTGAACATCTTCATGTTGATCGTATCTTCTATACGACTCATGCTCGACCTTTTGGTCTTCCGTGTTCCGAGGCCATGTCTGTATATGCTAGGCTCGTCAAGTTAACCTAAGTGTATTGCGTGTGTAAATCTGGCTTACACCCATTGTATTCGAATGTTAGAATCTATCACACCCGATCATCACGTGGTGCTTCGAAACAATGAACCTTCGCAACGGTGCACAGTTAGGGGGAACACTTTCTTGAAATTATTATGAGGGATCATCTTATTTAAGCTACCATTGTTCTAAGCAAATAAGATGTAAAACATGATAAACATCACATGCAATCAAATAGTGGCATGATATGGCCAATATCATTTGCTCCTTTTGATCTCCATCTTCGAGGCTTCATGATCATCGTTGTCACTGGCATGACACCGTGATCTCCATCATCATGATCTCCATCATTGTGTATTCTTGAAGTTGTCTCGTCATCTATTACTTCTACTACTACGGCTAACGCTTTAGCAATAAAGTAAAGTAATTACATGACGTTTATGTTGACACGCAGGTCATAAATAAATTAAGACAACTCCTATGGCTCCTGCCGGTTGTCATACTCACCGACATGAAAGTCGTGATTCCTATTACAAGAACATGATCAATCTCATACATCACATATATCATTCATCACATCCTTTTGCCATATCACATCACATGGCACATGCTGCAAAAACAAGTTAGACGTCCTCTAATTGTTGTTGCAAGTTTTTACGTGGCTGCTATAGGTTTCTAGCAAGAACGTTTCTTACCTACGCCAAAACCACAACGTGATATGCCAATTTCTATTTACCCTTCGTAAGGACCCTTTTCATCGAATCCGATCCGACTAAAGTGGGAGAGACAGACACCCGCCAGCCACCTTATGCAACTAGTGCATGTCAATCGGTGGAACCAGTCTCACATAGGCGTACGTGTAAGGTCGGTCCTGGCCGCTTCATCCCATGATGCCGCCGAATCAAGATAAGACTAGTAACGGCAAGCAAATTGACAATATCGACGCCCACAACTGCTTTGTGTTCTACTCATGCATAGAAACTACGCATAGACCTAGCTCATGATGCCACTGTTGGGGAATGTAGCAGAATTTTAAAATTTTCTATGCATCACCAAGATCAATCTATGGAGTCATCTAGAAACGAGGGAGAGGGGAGTGCATCTACATACCCTTGTAGATCGTGTGCGGAAGCGTTCAAGAGAACGGGGTTGATGGAGTCATATTCGTCGTGATCCAAATCACCGATGACCTAGCGCCGAACGGACGGCACCTCCGCGTTCAACACACGTACGGTTGGGAAGAAGTCTCCTCCAACTTGATCCAGCATGGGGGAAGGAGAGGTTGATGAAGATCCAGCAGCACGACGGCGTGGTGGTGGAAGCAACGGTGATCTCGGTAGGGCTTCGCCAAGCTCAAGGAGAGGGAGGAGTGTCACAGGAGGGAGAGGGAGGCACCAGGGGCTAGGGTGCGGCTGCTGTCCCTCCCCCCACTATATATAGGGTCCCTAGGGGGGGCGCCGGCCCTAGGAGATCCAATCTCCAAGGGGGGGCGGCAGCCAAGGGAGTGGCTTGCCCCCCAAGCCAAGTGGGGCGCCCCCACCCCTAGGGTTTCCAACCCTAGGCACAGGGGGAGGCCCAAGGGGGGCGCACCAGCCCACTAGGGTCTGGTTCCCCTCCTACTTCAGCCCATGGGGCCCTCCGGGATAGGTGGCCCCACCCGGTGGTCCCCTGGGACCCTTCTAATGGTCCAGGTACAATACCGATTACCCCCAAAACATTCCCGATGGCTGAAACTTGACTTCCTATATATAAATCTTCACCTCTGGACCACTCCGGAACTCCTCGTGACATCCGGGGTCTCATCCGGGACTCCGACCAACTTTCGGGTTACCGTATACTAATATCTCAACAACCCTAGCGTCACCGAACCTTAAGTGTGTAGACCCTACGGGTTCGGGAGACACGCAGACATGACCGAGACGACTCTCCGGTTAATAACCAACAGCGGGATCTGGATACCCATGTTGGCTCCCACATGCTCCTCGATGATCTCATCGGATGAACCATGATGTCGAGGATTCAATCAATCCGTATACAATTCCCTTTGTCAATCGGTACGTTACTTGCCCGAGACTCGATCGTCGGTATCCCAATACCTCGTTCAATCTCGTTACCGGCAAGTCACTTTACTTGTACCGTAATGCATGATCCCATGATCAACCACTTGGTCACATTGAGCTCATTATGATGATGCATTACCGAGTGGGCCCAGAGATACCTCTCCGTCATATGGAGTGACAAATCCCAGTCTCGATTCGTGCCAACCCAATAGACACTTTCGGAGATACCTATAGTGTACCTTTATAGTCACCCAGTTACGTTGTGACGTTTGACACACCCAAAGCACTCCTACGGTATCCGGGAGTTGCACAATCTCATGGTCTAAGGAAATGATACTTGACATTCGGAAAAGCTATAGCAAACGAACTACACGATCTTTGAGCTATGCTTAGGATTGGGTCTTGTCCATCACATCATTCTCCTAATGTTGTGATCCCGTTATCAATGACATCCAATGTGCATAGTCAGGAAACCATGAATATCTTTTGATCAATGAGCTAGTCAACTAGAGGCTCACTAGGGACGTGTTGTGGTCTATGTATTCACACATGTATTACGATTTCCGGATAACACAATTATAGCATGAACAATAGACAATTATCATGAACAAACAAATATAATAATAACCATTTTATTATTGCCTCTAGGGCATATTTCCAACACCATTGAGGCTCTCCTGCAGGCAGAACCGGATGTTGTGGATGTGAACTGGGCGGCGGAGGCTCAACTTGAGGCGGAGCGCACGGATGCCACTGCCATCGAGGCCCTCCTGTAGTCGGAACCGGACGTCCTGGACTTGAACCGGGCGGTAGAGGCTCGACTCAACACAGAGCGCGCGGATGTCGCTCTCATCGATGCCCTCCTGCAGGCGGGACCGGACGTCCTGGACTTGAACCGGGCGGCGGAGGGTCGACTCGACGCGGAGCGCGGAGATGCCGCTGCCATCGAGGCCCTCCTACAGGCGGAATCGGACGTCCTCGACTTGAACCAGGCTGTGCTCTCGTCCGTGCAGAGCGCCCGCATGCTCCGCTTGAACGAGTAGCTGGAGGCCGAGGACAACCACCGTGCGGAGACACACGTCGGCAACGATGGCTGGTTCGCGCCGACAGCCAAAGACGACGAGGCCGTCTCTTTCTGCGAGCAGTGATAGTTTTTCTTTATGTTGTTGTTTTTATGGATCTTTTGCTGTGTAAAAACATATATTTGTTATGCAAGTTGCCTGACTTGGGTCAGTCTAACATTTCAGGTGGTTGGATGAATATCCTACGTCTCCTAACCCTTCTTTCCTTCTTCCTCACCTCTTCTTCTTCCCCAACAGTCCACCGCACGGGCCGTACGGATACTCCCCAACATGCGGTTGGATAAACATACTCTATGAACGAAAATTATGTGTCAGCGATAGGATGGTAAGTTTTGTTTGTTCACATGAGACAGCAGGTGTCAGTGAGGGTGTGTTCCCTTGGTTGGGTTTGCGGTGTGCAGGAGCGACTGTGTGAGGGTGCGGTGCGACCGTGGCGTGCAGGAGCGACCGTGTGAGGGTGCGGTGCAACCGCGACAGCTATGCACAAGTGTACCTCCTCATTTTGAAAACTTTAGGCAAGCTTGGCAAAAATGTATGGCGAAGTTTGGCAATGCAAGGCCTAGACCCAAACAGGATAAGTACGTACGTACTAGGAGCACTAGTGTTAAAAAAGAAAGGCGGGGTTTTCCTTCGCGGGATTTAATCGATACAAATCCTCGTTTCACGTGTCAATTAATGCGTATTTTTTTCTCCAAAGACCAAAGAGCTAACCATCTCACTCCTCAGCGCTTGATTAATGTAGCGCAATGCAAACCTACCTTCTCACTTCTGCATGCATGCAGGGGATATTAATGTCCTTGGTTGCTAACCCCATCAATTTTGCCTCGATTAGTGTTAGTGGCCCTTTGCAAATTGTAATTTTGATATACTGGCCTTGTGTAAAAAAATGGAGGTAGTAACTATATTTGACTTCTTTCCCCATTGTGGTGACGTCGACGATATCTTTTTTCTGGTGGTTTGGCGAAGTGCGCTCGACGGATAACACCATTGAGGGAGACCACGGTAAGTCATTCGCAAGTGCCGCCTGCAAGCCGAGAAAACCGCCTTATTTGCATCCAGTGTCACACCCTAGCTAGTTCATGCATTGGAGTGTTGCATCATGTTTATTTTCCCAGAAAACTGAAATGGGGATGACAGAACCCCCAGCACCCGCCCTGGAACAACTAGGGTTTACTAAAAACTTTTTCAATGAACCTGAAATGCCCTTCTAAAAAGTCCAGCCTTTTTGTTTTGGGTTAAAACCTTTGACAAAAATGGTGCACACTTTTCTAGGACATCATAAGGTCATTGGATTAATTCATTACGAATTGCATTTGGGCGGTTTAAATCCTATAAATATTTTAACATGCCCAAATAATCCTGAAAGTAATTTTAGGCTGTTGAGAATATTTTCAAATGTGCCTCTGAATATTTTCAGGGTTTTCCTAAATGAAATAGTATTTTAACTATTTCAAAACAAAACAGAAAAGGAGAGAGAAAGGAAACTAACCTGGCAAGCCACCAGCCGGCCCACCTGGCGGCCCAGCACTGTGCTGGCCCGCGCCAGCCAGTTGCTTCATCCCTGCCAGGCAGGCAGGGAGGTGACGCCGGCGAGCGTGAGCTCGCCGGCGCATCAGCTGCTTGCCGCCATCGCCCCTGAACACCTGGGCGAGCTCCATGTCACCGCCCCGACCCCGCAGACACACCCATTCTCCCCCTATCTCTCTCCCTCGCCCTCTCCCACCATGGCCGACGCCCCTGCCGCCGCACCGTCGACGTAGCCACGCCCTACTTCGTCCTCGCGCCGCGCCACCGTGTCCACGAGCTCCACAGTCGTCGACTACGTCGAGCAGGCCGAGCCCCGAGCGCTCGCCCGCTCTAGAGTCGCCCCGACCCCGTCTTCCCCAATTCCGGCCACCGGAGATCCCCTTCGCCTTCACCGCACCACCAGCTCATCCCCGACCTCGTCGTCTGCCTCGACGTGACCCCCGTGAGCTCAGCCACCTCCCCATCCTCTCTGTTTGACTTCTCGAGCACCGCAGCGACCACACCAAGCTCGGCCGCACCCACCGCCGCCACCGCACGTCGCCGTTATGGCCACAGCCACGTTGGCTCGCAATCGAGCACATCCTCGTCTTCAACACACTTGCAGGAGCCCGTAGCACCCCCGCACGCTCCTCGACGTGCCTCCTAGCGACTCGTTCGACCTTGCCCGAACTCCGGCAGCCACAACGCTCGTCGCCGGTGTCGTTTCCGGTGACCCTGAGCCCAGCCATTGCCACCACTCGACGCGGCTTGCTCCCAGCTATGCGCAGGAGGTCTCCGCCATCCATTTGGTCACCAAGTGCAAAACCCGCACTGCCCCGCCGTGTCTGGACTCGCCGGCGGGCAAACACCGGTCAGTTTGACTCCGCTGACCCAGTTTGACCCCCCCTAGGGTCACTTACGTGTGGGCCATGCCCCTGTTTAATTTATAATTAGATTACTTGACGCTAATTACGTTAGTTAATAGGTTGACTCACTGACATGTGGGCCCAGGCCCTAGCTAACCTAGTTTAGTGCTAACATAACACTAACTAACTCTGTTAGTTAGTTGTTACACTGACAAACGGGGCCCACCGGTCAGGTTTCACGTGGGCTGGCGCCTTTAACCTGCTGACGTCACCCTGACGCAATGCTGACACAATAACTCAATTACTAGAATTATTCTTATATAGGAAATTCCAGAAAATATTACAAACTTCAAAAATTCATAACTTTTAATCTGTAACTCCAAATGCAAAGATTTATATATGAAATTTGATCAAAAAAATTCAATCTTTCCACCTGTAATGGTTTCATGCATGACAAACCACTTTAACCTTGCTGTTTAGGTTAAACAAGCTAATACATTTATAATGCTTAAAAACATAAGCTTCCATTTGAATCTTTGATTCAAATGGACCCAAACCAACTTGTTTCACATTGCATTAGGCAGGACACCTCATATTGCCATGTCATAGCATGCATCATATTGTTGCATATTGCCATGTGATGATTGTGTTCTGTGGTGTCTTTCGTGGTAGGTTCTTCCTCCCAGGATATTTCCGAGTATCCAACTGAAGGGCAGTACCCTACTACTAGTCCATCAGGCAAGCAGCCCCATTGATCATATCGATACAATCCCATGTTCTCGCTTCTGCTCTCATTTACTGCATTAAAACAACAACGTTTCAAACTGCTGTGTGCTGCGGTAGTTGAACCCTTATCCTCTGCATGACCTGTCATTGCCACAGTAACTAGATGAAACCCTAGCATGTGTAGGAGTTGATTGAGCCATGTATGTGTTTCCTACCTTGTTATGCCTGCTATGCTTAGAGTTGTGTCAGGTCTGGTTCATCTGGGCGATAAGCTAGAGTGAAATGAATATGTCGGTAATGTGAGGGATGTGTTGAACATGTTTTGGTAAAGGTATCAATGAGAGGCCATGTCAGAGTACATGGTGGGTGGTTTCATTGAGGCCATCCTAAGAACTGAGATCTATATGTGTGATTCAAGAATCAGTTACTACCATACATTGGGCCCGAAACCAATGGACCCTCTCGGCTTCTTAATCACCCTAGTAACTGTCCAGGAGTTGCAATTAGTTTCTGGTGTTTGTAGGTTATGTGTTGGAGGTCGTGCGTAGTGCTGACCCTAGGGGTGGGCTATGATGCGGTAGATACACCGTGGCACGGTGTACCGAGTCACCCGTTTGGAGTCTCGAGAACCCTGTTCACATCGTTCGGGGCCGTATGTGGAATCCTCGGCCGGACTCCCTGCGGATGGAACCTGGATAGGCGATAAACCTGGACTAGAGACTTGAGTGTTTAGGTAGACCGTGGCCGACACCCTCGTTGGGCTTCCGCTTGAAGGTTGCCGAGTACATGTCGTGTAAACGACGATAAGTGGTGAGAGCGTGTATGAAGAAGTACACCCCTGCAAGGTTAACATCATCTATTCAAATAGCCACGTCCGCGGTAAAGGACTACTTGGTTGCCTATACAGTTCATAGACAAGTTAATGGTTACTACTAAAAGACTCAAGATAAGTGTGAGTACCGAGGATGGCCCTCTCGTAGGATGACGAGGGAGGATCCTTGGTGGAGTATTGTGTTGGTGATTAGTGGACTCGTGTGCGAAAACTATTTTACAGTGGTGTCTCGTAGGATAGCTTAGCCAAGGGTCAAATCTGGCTTGCTGCAATAACTCCACCACCTTCTTGAGAATAAGCATGTATAGTAGGATCTGTTGTCAGACTTGATGAGTACCTTTGTACTCATGTTGCTTTAATTACTGTTTTCAGACGACAACACCGCCCCCTCCGATGGGTTTTACGTACACCTCGACGTCAATGAGTAACTTGCCACCCAGGTGGTGATTCTGGCCATGGAGGGCCCTATGTAGATAGACAGGCTTCGACAAGCCTTCTTTCTTTCTAGTTTCTATACCCAGACTTATTTGCTTCCGCATGTGCTTGTATGCTTGTATGACTTGAATGTCGGGTCTTGTGACCCCTACCTATATGAACATGTTATGTATGGCTCTCCAGAGCCTTTAAATAAAGTACTTGAGTTGTAGAGTTTTGTTGTGATGCCATGTTGTATTTACACATATCGAGCATATTGTGTGTATGATTGAAATGCTTGGTATGTGTGGGATCCGACAATCTAGTTGTTTATCCTTGGCAGCCTCTCTTATGGGGAAATGTAGTCTAGTGCTCCTTGAGCCATAGTAGTCCGCTACAGCCCGGTTCATCGGAGTCCTGCTAGCCCAGCACTACTGCTCAGGACACATGACTGGCCGGCATGTGTTTCACTTCGTTCCTATGTCTGTCCCTTCGGGGAAATGTAACGCGGTGACATCCAGAGTCCTGCCTAGCCTGCTACAGCTCGGGTTCCCCGGAGTCCTGTTAGCCCAGTGCTACAGCCCGGATTCACACGCCGTTGACCGAGATGCTCGATGTGATTAATGTATGCCTATCCCCATAGGTCTGTGCCGCTTTGGGTTCACGACTAGCCATGTCGGCCCGGGTTCTCTGTCATATGGATGCTAGCGACACTATCATATATGTGAGCCAAAAGGCGCAAATGGTCCCGGGACTTGGTAAGGCGACACCCGTGGGGATACCGTGCGTGAGGCCGCAAAGTGATATGAGGTGTTACCGGCTAGATCGATGTGACTTGGAATCGGGGTCCTGACAGCGTTGGCATCAGAGCCGGACTGCATGTAGGTTCGTTGGGCCAAACTAGTCGATGTTGAGTCTAGAAATTCTTTAGTTATATGTAGGGGAATTGATTGTGGGAGGGAATGTAAGGCTCTTTTACTCCTTTACCTTATGCCCTCTGATCAGAGTCAGTCTCTTCTCATTCTACGTGGGTTAAGGACTAGGCTTAGTATAGTTTCTACTACTTTTAGTATGTTGTCAGTTGAACCAGAACCTTGATATGATGTTGTTGAGTGGTTTTGCAAACTGTTGTGGATGTCCCAAATCTTTTTCTGGGCATTTACAGCCGTTATGTTGTCCGATTTCTTCTAGAAAATTCTAATGCCTTTGCATTATTCTGTGCTTTCAGATGGCCACCCGTTCCCAGAACCAAGTGGTTCGTCTGACCCGGTGCCTCGATGTACCCGGTCACACGGCCATGTTGGTTCGAGCGATGGTCGAGACATGCTATCGTTGGTATCCGGAATATACCACCGAGGAGCAGTTCCGAGACTTCAACCAGAGCCAGTACCTTTGTACCGTCAGGATATATCCCTGTTATCCTGGAGCCACTGAACCCCTCCACTACTCTTATGGACTTGGGGTCACTATTGAGATGTCTGTGCAGGATGCAACTTACTCAATGATGACTATCATTTGAGCCAGGACCGCCTTGCTGCAGAACACCGATTTCCGCTACATGCCAGCCTCACTCCCTGGAGCACAGGGGTACTATCAGGAATTGTACTATGACTCTACACATGAGGAGTCACTACTCCACACCACTTCCGAGATGCTCGAGGATAAGGACCGCGAAAACCGGGCCTTGCGTATGGAGCTTTTCCACTCTCGTTCTGATCAGTGGGCCACTTTGACTCGGTTTGCACCTGCTTTATAGGCAGGATACATGGACCTGAGGGACCTATACCCTGTGCGGTCTGGATTGCCAGATTGTATGGAGTGGCACGATGTAGGAGGCATCACCCCTATTCGTGGTCCCCGTCTGCCACCGTTTGTGGGACCAAGGCCACATCCGAGTCCCTATGGTCTGCAAGCTCCACAGGACCGTCTGCTCCCAGATGATCATGTTCCGCTTCCAGGTTTTGGTGGTGACTTTTATGAGGATTACTACGGAGCCGTCTGAGCTAGTAGTAGTTTCACTAGTACTGTAATAATTGTATTCCCCACAGTCCTGCGTGACCATGGGATACGACTTGGTGTGTATCACGCTCCTGAGGTGTAGAAAAACAATGTATAGGAGCTTGGAATGCCTCTGATGAGATGTAATGTCTTTCACCGTAGTTGTACTCTAGCCTGGGCTTGTACTAAACTATGTACGGTGTGTATGACCAATGGTATATATATATATATGGTAGTTTCTATATTACCATGTCCTGCAATGAACATCTCAACATTCCATGTTATCCATTACATTCTGCACTTCCTTGCCAAGATTGTGCCATCCTTGTCTAAACCATTGTCTTGTTTTCCTAGGATGGTCAACACCCGCAGCAACCCTACTGCCCCGGAGCTGGGGGATGTCGGTGGGAATGACACCTATGGGATCACAAGAATCCCTACTACGGTTGTGGGGCGCGGGGTCGTGAGAAGAGCGGATCAAACAGATAGCACACGGTTCGTTTATCCAGGTTTGGGCCACGGGGTCGTGAGAATCCCTACTCCTGCTTTGGTGGATTGTATATCTGTGTTCTTGAGCTAGCTATGGGGCATGAGGAGCTCCAAAATGCCGAATCCTCCTCCTGGTCGCCTCGGGCCTCCTTTTATAGGAAAGGGGGTGCCACAGTAGCACCAGGAGGTGGAAAGGGAACAGTGATGCGAGGTTATCCCCCGCATTACATGACAAGGCACATTTAATGCGTCTTGCCCAGGTGTCCTTGCTTTATCGGGGACGGGGGAGAGCCCTGTCTCGTCCGTCGCCGCTCCCTCTCGTGTTGACACGCACCCTGGCCAGCGGCGCCCGTGGTGCCATGTAGGCAGGCAGGCAGCTGAGGTGGCGCAGTGGTAGGTCTCCACAAAGATCTGCATGCCTCCACGCAGGTTCCTGCCCAGCTGGTTGGGTCGGCAGCTGCATGTGAACGGCGGTGGAGGTTTGACTGGTGTGGGCCTGATGGTGGCCCAACGGGTGCTTTTGGCAAGGGCCTTGCCGGGGCCCCGGCAAGGTTCTTGCTGTGGCGCCTACTGTCATCCCCGGCAAGGCTCTTGCCGGGGGCCTTGTGGTCCTTCTTGGCTGGGATCCTACCAAGGATCATCATCTTCTGAAGGGTGTATCTGATCTTGAATGTCTTCACAAAGATCTGCATGCCACCACGGGGATGTCTCCCGAATCCTTGCCCCATGGGGGCAGTGGACTCAAGGGTGACTCACTCCGTAGGTGTGGGGCGAGCTGCCACGGCAAGGGTCTTGCCGGGTTTGATAAAACCGCCTCCCAGCAAGGATCTTGCCGGGGGGTCCTCTTCGTCCCCTTTGCTCTCTGTGGTCGTGGTCTTGGCGTCGTTCTGCTTCCCTTGAGCTTCGGCCTTACCTTGGCTCACCTCCCTTGCCTTGCTCATTGTGGTGGTGCCCGTGGCTCAGACTGCCCATGCACAGTTATAGGGGTACAAAAAGTGTACCCCTCTTTTTGTACACTGACAGGAGCCCCCGGGCCTGGGCCACACGTAAGCGCAATCGCTTCGTTGGGTTAGGCCCAAAAACGGTGCGCGGGGAGGCGTGGCGGTTTTTACCGCGGTAAGTCTCTTCGCGCGCTGTGCTTCCCATGCTTCCCGCGCGTGGCGCGGCATGGGGAGGCATGTGTGACGTGGGCAGCATGCGTGGGGCTGAGCTCTGCATGCATGCGTCACGTCGTAGTAAAGGGGGCGGTTTGCACCTTCCCCATAAACGGAGGGAGGCGTGGAGGCGCGGCCCATTTACTGAACGGGGCCGAGGCGTGGTCTTCAAGGCGTCCACTCCCCACGATCACGGGGTGGGGAGAGGTCTCCTCACCCGTCGCCTCGGTCCTGCACGCCTGCTACGTGGCTCTAATACGCTTGGGGTGGTGAATGGTGGAGGCGGGAAACCGGGCCGCCGCGGGCTGGGGCGGCGGGTCGGTCCCAGTTCCCTGCACCTTCCGCGTCTTGATTTGCTGAGCGGGGCGGCCGAGCCCCCATCCCGTTCCTTTATAAAGAGCGGGAGGGGGATGGCATCCCGCATTCCTTCATCTCCTCCTTCCTTCATCTTCTGCTCCCCCTTCCATCCGTCATGGAGAGAGGGAATCCTGGTCCTTCAACGGTGGCAGCAAGGGTCGCTGCTTGACAGCGCGTCCCTCCTTCTCCCGCACCCACGGTGGCAGAGCCAGCCGCGAGGGGAAGGGGGAGCGGGCGAGGCCGTGGGCGAGGCCGAGGTGCTCGGGGAAGAGGAGGGCGGGGCGGCGCGCCGGCCTCGCCTCCGCCAGCAGTTCTTCCCCCCGTGGAGGGCCACGTTGGGGAGGACCACTATAGGAATCAGGTTCTTTGCCGTCTGCCACGGCGGACGACAAAGGCATGAACGGCGTACGGTAAAGGCCTTTGCCGTCAGCCGCGGACGGCAAAAGGCTCCGGAAAAGTAGGCTTCGATAAACAGCTACTTTACCGTCTGCTACTGATGGCAAAGTCTTTTCCGTCCGCCGCAGACGGCAAAGAGAGCGCAGCCGACGGCAAAGAAGGCGGACGGCAATAATTGCGCTGTCAGTCCGTTAAGTGGCTAACGGCAGGCCTTTGCCGTCCGCCGCTGACGGCAAAATTGCTAGGGTCTTTGCCGTCCGCCGTATGATGTCATCTACACGTCACTACATGGCAGGTTCTTTGCCGTCTGCCACTGATGGCAAAGTGCAGGTTCTTTGCCGTCTGCCACTGATGGCAAAGTCTTTGCCGTCTGCCACTGTAGGCAAACTGACCAAATGGGTCAGCTCCTAGGAAGCACAGCTGGATGCCACGTGTCTTCTTTGCCGTCCGTCGCAGACGGCAAAGAGCCCGTTGCTGTCGGTGGCAGACGGCAAAGAGCCTGCATATTGGCTCTTTTATCTGGTTCTTATTAAATTCAACAATTTTCATCACAAATATAGATGACATATATAGATATATTTCAAAAGGCCATCACAGAGCAAACATATAAGATATCCAACACATAACTTCATCATCCAACCATATATATTACATGCATAGTTCCATCATACATAACAAGTTCAACATAGAGGCATCCAACCATATATATTACAATAGTTTCATCCAACGATACATGCATAGTTCAACGATACAAAAGAAACAGAGAAAGGGATAAGGAGCACTCCATCTATGCAAGCTTTCGTCAAGTGAATGAACTCTGCAAAATGAAAAATAAGAAAGTTAGAACAAGAAGAGTAGAACAAGAAGAAGAGTAGAACAAGAAGAAAACTAGAACAAGAAGAGTAGAACAAGAAGAAGACTAGAACAAGAAGAGTATGTCATTTATGAGCTAACTTACGTGAAATGGATCATATATGAGCTAACTAAGTTGAAATGGGTCGTTTATGAGCTAGCTAAGGTGAAATGGATCATTTATGAGCTAACTTAGTTGAAATGGGTCGTTTATGAGCTAACTAAGGTCAAATGGATTGTTTTTCAGGTAACTAAGGTGAAATGGATCTTTTTTAGCTAACTTAGATGAAATGGATCATTTATGAGCTAACTTAGTTGAAATGGATCGTTTTTGAGCTAACTTAGGTGAAATGGATCATTTATGAGCTAATTTAGTTGAAATGGATCTTTTTGAGCTAACTTAGGTGAAATGGATCATTTAAGAGCTAATTTAGGTGAAATGGATCGTTTTTTAGGTAACCTAGGTGAAATGGATTGTTTATGAGCTAAATTAGTTGAAATGGATCATTTATGAGATAACCTAGGTAAGATTGGTCATTTTGGAGTTAACCTAGGTGAAATGGGTCATTTTAAAGCTAACGTAGGTAAAATGGATCATTTAGGAGCTAATCTAGGTAAAATGGGTCATTTTTGAGCTAACTTGGATGAACTGGATCATTTATAAGCTAACCTAGGTAAAATGGGTCATTTTATAGCTAACTTAGGTAAAATGGATCGTCTATAAGCTAACTAAGCTAATTATGCATTTTTTGACATAAGTAAGCTAAGTACAGATCGTTTTAGAGCTAACTTAGGTAAAATAGATGGTTTTGGAGGTCAGTAAGCTTATTAAGTCATTTTGGAGGTGAAGAAGCTAAGTCTAGGTCATTATGGTAAGCATTGGAGGAAATAAAGCTAAGTCTAGGTCTTTATGCATGTGTTAAGCAAAACACTAGATAAACTTACCAAGATGTAGGAGGTGTAGGAGCGGGGTGGCTCGTGTCGGTAGCTGGAGAAGGATCGTGCGATGCTTGTCTGGAGCTACGCTGCACCAAAGATCATTTCCAATGTCTTGTTAGCATGATGACACTCAAATGTTAAGACTAGCAAGTAATGTCCATTCAATAAAACTCACCGTGGTCCCAGGAGCAATCACTGGCATCGGCGGAGCGGTCTGACCTGTCTTCTCGCACACAGACTGCACATTTGGTTTTGACGACTCAGTCATACTAGTTAGTAATGAGACAAATACTACATGAATGTTTTGGCTAATCTGCAGAAGAAACTTACCACAAGGAGCTCGTACATGGCCCTTGCCTGCATGTCATTCCGTGCCCTCTCCTCTCCATCATCTTTGTCGTCCTCTCCTCCAACTCCCGCTGCCTCTCCGCCGCCTCCGCCAGAAGTTTCTCCGTTCTATCTCTCTCACTCTGTATAGCAGCCTGCAACACCACTCACATGACCATTTGTAATCATTGATGGAAGCGCACACAATGTAATGGAGAAAGATAACTGAGTACGTATCACTAACCTTGATGGCGAGTTGCACTGGCCGTTCACGAGGCCTTATCTCAGGAGCGGAGCTCGACTGGCGCGCCTTGATCTCCGGGAGAGTGCTAGGACAACGGATAAGTCCATCTCCAATGGCTATGGAGCCATGGGACCTCCTGCCACCAGATATCATCAACAGCTCTGGATCAATGGGACCCTGGCTCGGGTTAAAGTCCTCCCCTTTCCTCGCCTTCCCCTCATCTCTATATCTCACGAGCTTGTTGTGGGAGGAGATGTTGGTGAAGTTGTTTGCATCATCGAGGTCAGACTGAGAGAAAGCCTTGACTTTCTTGAAAGAGGCAGTGTGGGCCATGGCATACAGGTCGTACACCTCTGGCACCTTATCCGCCTTATTGTAGCGTGCCTGAAAGAGAGAAACAATGAAAATTAGTAATTAATGGGCTCAAGCTAGCATGATGAATGAATTGAATGAATCATGAAGAAGACCACATACCCAGTTGCGCCCGAACTGATATAAGTTGGAGCTGCCTTGATGGTGTGGCACACCTTCCATTTGGGCACGTTTGTCCTTGGCCTCGTTGTGGAGGGCTAGCCATCGTTGTGAGCACCACTCATCGACCAACACCTCCCAACAATCCATCCGATCCGCACACCATCTCGGAGGCGCCTAAGTTAGCAAATAGAAACTTGAGCGCTACGGCTAAGAATTACTAAATGAAGGAACTTAAGTAGAGAAGGCCTTAAGAATTACCTTCATGTACTACTCCTTACTCAGGAACTTATCGCGGCACGCCGGCTTGGTCTTCTTGATACCACGCAAGGCGTAGTAGTCTCGAACAGCCTGCACCCGAGACTCGTGCCGTAAGTTCTGGAGTAGGCGCTTGCAGACGTTCTCGATAACATGTGCCGCGTCCTCCTCGTATCCCTCCTCACACCTGTAGAATGTCTGCAATCAAATGAGACAATATTGATTAGTACAATTAATAACTAGCTAGTTGAAGATTTTTAAATGTGTAAAGGAGAAATTACCCAGAACTTTCTGATCACCATGTCTGCCCTCGTGTTGCACACGACACCGTCGATAATCTCATCCGGCGGGGCCAGGGCAGCCACGTAGTGCTCCCAGCTCAATCCAAGCTCTGGAAGCCGACCCTCACCAGGCAACATGACAAACCCCGGGAAGTTTTACCGGCAAAGAACTCCAAGGACGGAGTTGGGCCGGCGGATACTATGATGGTGGTCCCAACCCCTGCAGCATGACAAGGCCAACGCATTAGTTATTTGAAAAAACGTGAATGCACAAGGTACAAAAATATTAAATGCACTTACGTACCTCTCCCCATCAGGGAAAATCAACCACCTCTGCTCGCGGGTCACCGGCACGGACGGGAGCCGTGTAGCACCACGCTAGTAGACGGTGCCCCCCTCCTCCTCAAGATCAGTCGGCTCCCCGCCATCATCAGCATGGCCACTCGGCTCCTCGGGCTGATCCGGCTAGGTACCCCATCCGGACGTGTGCTCCTCCGGGGTCACGTGGGCCAAACTCTCGTGGGCCGAAGGCCAGTCGACCCGAGGCTCGTGGACCCAAGACCCGTGGACCGGAGGCTCGTGGACCGGAGTCCGTGTAGCCTCCTCCTCGGACGAGTCCACCCTAGCAGTCACGTGCTCGGGTGAAACGGCTGGGGGTGGCGGCGAGGAAGGCGCCGTAGCAGTCACCCTACCTCCTCTCCCACGACCACGTGCCCACCTCCTCTCTTCCTACCTCGTCCCCTGCTGGGCACCGCGGTCAACGAAGAAGGGCCCGGCGGTGTGGCCATACTGTCCAGCAATGCTCGGCGGAGAGGTGCGTCTGGAATGGAAGACCTCAGACCACGCTCCCGACCAGCGCCCACCATCTTTCAACACCTGCCATGACAAACAGTAAACGAAATTAGTACAACATAAAAAAAGACCGACATGAATAATAATATGTGTATCACTTAAGTGTATCATCATCAAGTACAACATAAAAAAATGTAATACCTGACACTACTAATAATGTCGATCAGTATCATCAATAAATGCATAATCATCATCATCACTATAATCAATGACGGGCTCATAGGGTTCATTGGCATCAACATGTGCAAGGCCACCTTGACGTAATCGGTCAAGCATTGACAGGTCATCCGCAGGAGTAACCTCTTCTTGTTCTGGCTCTTATTGTTCCTCCTCTGGGGTGATGTTGGATTCATTGTCACTGTCTACTTCAATGTTTTGGGGTGAAGTATAGCGGTTCTTGAAACGCTTTTTGGAAAGACATGTCTCTTGGAAGAATTCTCCTTCATATGTGTCCGGGTTAATGTGAGGTTCATAATCCTCTTCCTTTGGGGGAGAAAGTCTAGCACGTGGCGGCACTTCATAAACGACATCCCAACCTTTCAGATTTGGATTAGTTTGGCAGGCCCACAGTAGATAGAATACTTGGGTCGCCTGTTGAGCCATAATATAGACATCAGGAACATCTAAATGAGTGCTTTGGTTGATTTCAACTAGCCCTACATGTTCATGAGTCCTTCTAGTCTCCTTCGGCTGAAACCAATAACATTTGAAGACTACGACATTCAGTGGATTTTCACCATAGAACAGAAAGTTCATAAATTGCTTCAACTCTCCCATAATACTCGGTACCTCCTTCGCCGATAGCAGATACACAACAATTTGTTGACTTTTGGTCGGCCATAGATAGCTCTTTGCCATAGGTACAAAAGCGATACCCGTTGATGTCGTACTTGTCAAATGAACGGACCTTATAGTCAAAACCACTAGCGACTTGTCTCAATTCGGCGTCCATAGACTCTGAATTAGCCTACAAGTTTAATATGAAAGGATTGTTGCATTATGCACAAATTAGCGAATGATATGAAATTGTCTAATAGAAATTACCGTTTGTTTGAACCAAGAGATGAAACCGGGATAGCCACCTCCTTGCTTTGCGAGAAGCTCATACTCTTCGACGGAATCCTTTTGGATCTCCGCTCCATATGAGAATATGGTGACGTATCGACTGTATGACATATCCAGGAATAAGAGTAGTTCAAAGGAAATAGAAGTTGCGAAACAATGTACCGAGAACTTACTCGATGTACGGCCGCACTTCTATCAGGTTGTTGAAGATATACAACGAAATGGTCCGCCATTCTTCGTTATCCAAAGATACTGGATGTGAAACACTAGCTGGTGCGAGATTCCCTTTGAATAGGCTGAGGTTGGATCCACCCTTTTTAGGCTCGTCAGCATTGTACGGAGGCTTCGGATTATGCAAATGACGATTTTTGGCTTCGTAGTGCGCTGTTACGAAGTTTGCCGCCTCCTCTGTGATGAATGCCTCAGCCATCGATGCTTCAATTCTACATTTATTTTTACATTTTTCTCGAAGCGTCTTCTGCATCCTCTCAGTTGGGTAGCACCAACGATTTTGCACGGGCCCCCCCAATCTTGCCTCGGTCGGGAGATGCAAAATCAAATGCTGCATTGGATTAAAGAAGCCCGGTAGAAAGATCTTCTCTAACTTGCAGATCAACTCCGGCGCCAACTCTTCCATTTCTTCTAGCACGCCAGGCGATAGTTCTTTCGCACAAAGAACACGGAAGAAATAGCTGAGTTCTGCCAGTACTAGCCATTCATCCTCAGGGATGAAGCCACGCAACATCACCGGCATTACTCGCTCAATCCATATGTGTCAATCATGACTCTTGAGACCAAATATCTTCAGTTTATCAAGATTCGCTCCCCTCTTTAGATTCGCTGCATACCCATCGGGGAACATCAACTGCTGTTGCACCCACAAGAGAATTTCCCTCATAGCTGGCCTTCCAAGATTGAACCATGCCTTTGGCTTCGTCCAGTTCTGCTTTCCTTTCGGTTCTTTCATGTTTTGTAACGGCCTATCACATAGCGCCTCCAGATCGACTCTAGCCTTAGTATTATCCTTTGACTTCCCATCTATGCCGAACAATGTACCAAAAAGTGCCTCGGCGATATTCTTCTCAGTGTGCATCACGTCGATGTTGTGTGGGCAAAGGAGGTCTTTGAAGTAAGGCAGATCCCATAAGCATGTTTTGTGAGTCCACGCATGCTTAGTATTATACCCCTTGAAGTACCCTGGACGTTGGTGGATCTGGCTCGAGAGCGTTTAACTGATCCAGGGTCTGTTGGCCTGTCAATGCAGGTGGTGCAGAGTTTTTGACAACTCTACCCCTGATGAAGTTCTTCTTGTCTTTCCTGAACTTATGGCGAGGATCCAGGAACTGTCTATGCATGTCGAAGCAAGAAAACTTGCGACCGGCCTGAAGCCAACGAAACTCAAGAGCTCCCTTGCATGTGGGGCACGGGAACCTTCCATGCACACACCAGCCAACGAATAGCGCATACGCCGGCAAGTCATGCGTCGAGTACATGTACCAGACACGCATTATGAAGTTCCGTTTGCTAAAGGCGTCGTATGTCTTGAACCCATTATCCCAGGCTTCTTGCAATTCGTCCTTAAGCGGCTGCATGTACACATTCATATTTTTGCCCGGATAGTTGGGTCCTGGAATTATCAACGTCAGGAAAATGTTCTTTCTTTGCATAATCTGTCCGGGGGGGAGATTGAGTGGAAAGACAAATACGGGCCAACAACTGTATTGGGCTGCCGTCATACCAAACACACTGAACCCATCCGTGCTGATGCCGACTCGAGGATGCCTCGGATCTGCCGCTTTGTCAGCATGTAATTCATCAAACTTTTTCCACGCAACACCATCCGATGTGTGTACCATCATCAGATTCCCATCTGCATCTAGTTCGGTTCTTTTGCCTGTTTTGTGCCATGTCATCTGTCTGGCCGTCTCTTCGACCATGAAAAGACGTTGAAGTCTTGGTACGATTGGCATATACCGAAGAACACTAACGGGGATTTTGGTCTGTGTCTTCTCACCCATACCGTTGTCTACCACAATATACCTGGAAGACTTGCAAATGGGACAATAGTTCAAGTCCGCATAGTCAAGCCTAAATAAGGCACATCCTTTCTCACAGGCATGTATCTTCTCATAGGGCATCTTCAGTGCACGGAGGATTTTGTCCGACTGGTACAGGTTTGCAGGCATTACATGGCCTTTGGGTAGAAAGCGTCCAAATACTGTCATAATTGCGTCATAGCATTCTCTGCCCAAGTTGAACTGAGCCTTCAGAGCCATTACTTGTGAGATGGCATCCAACTGACAAAGCTCAGTGTGCTCGTGGAGCGGACGTTTCGAAGACTCCAACATTTCATTGAAGGCCTTTGCAGATTCCTCCATCTCCTCGTCCGAATCCCGAGCATCATCATAGCCTTGCACCATGTTTTCCATCCCGGTACCATGCTCGTCGGTGCGACGACGATCCACCTCAGCTCGGTCACGTTGGGCAGACTCACCATGAAATGTCCACACCGTATAATCGGGCGTAAAACCACTCTTCTGCAGGTGTTTGCCCATTTCAGCCTCTGTCTTCTTTTCCCAATTGCCGCACCGGAAACAGGGGCACCAGGTTTTCTTTTGGCCATTTGCAAATGCGGCTTGCACAAACCCCTTAGTTTTTGTGAACCATTCAGCGCTCCATTTGTTCTGACCAGTGTGACCGGTATACATCCAAGCACGGTCACTCATCTTGACTTTCAGAGCTACTGGACACACAACAATTATATATGTAATTCACCATGTATATATTCATCAGTTGATCTACTTTGTCAATTTTATTACGTCCATGCAACCTACACTCTAATAGGTAATGATAGGTCCTAATCCCACCCGTGTATGTGTAGATTGGGTTTATTTTCCCATGCTATGCTCCGGATCCGACGCAAAATTTCGGCAGCACCTCCCCGCTGTTCTCCTGATACACGTCTCTGCAATAAACAGAGAGGATGTGTACCCGGAGAACAACAGGGGAGGCACTGACGAAATATATGCGTCGGATCCGGAGCAAAGCATATGGAAAAACGAACCCAATCTACACATACTCGGGCTGTCCATGGATAGCGTTGGACAATTCGAAAGAATCAAGGTTATAAATATGCAAATGCATGCATATTTATAACTATGACGCTTTCGAACGGGAGACACATATTGGTTACGCATACTGATGATTCAAGACACATATATAGCTAGCTATCAAGTTTCATCGGAATAGATCAAATAATTAATGGGGGAGGAGGACTTGTCATTTGTGCTCACCCACGAACGAAGGGGCAGAGCTCGTCAAACGCACGGCGAGGTCGTCGAACACCAAACCTCGCAGCGATGAAACAACTGCACATTTAAAACTACACGATCAACACAATTATATATGATGTTTTTCATAACAAAATCGAAAAATATATGACCTAACTAATAATTCACAAATATATGACCCCGTCGGCCTCTGGAAGGCCAAAGAACACCTTTTCGGGAGGTGTCGGTGGTCGGGGTGTCCTGTCGGTGTCGGGGTGCCGTGTCGGGGTCTCGGGGTCGGGGTGTCGGGTCGGGGTGCGGTCGGGGTCGGGGTGCCGCGTGTCGGGGTCGGGGTGTCGGGGTCGGGGTGTCGGGGTCGCGGGTCGGGGTCTCGGGGTCGGGGTGTCGGGTTGGGTGGGGTCGGGGTCGGGGTCTCGGGGGTCGGGGTGTCGGGTAGGCTCGGGGTCGGGTCCTCGGGTCGGGGTGTCGGTCGGGGTGGGTCCGGGGTCGGGGTGCCGTGTCGGTGTCGTCGGGGTGGGTGGGTGTGGGTCAGTGTCGGTGTCGGGGTGTGTGTGGTGGGGGTCGGGGTCTCGGGGTCGGGGTGTCGTCGGGTGCGGGTCGGGGTCGGGGTGCCGTGTCGGTGTCGGGGTCGGGGTGTCGGGTCAGGCTCGGGGTCGGGGTGTCGGGGTCGGGGTCGGGGTGTCGGGGTCGGGGTCTAGGGGTCGGGGTGTCGTGTCGGGGTGCCGGGTCGGGGTCGGGGTGCCGTGTCGGGTCGGGTGCCTGTCGGGTCGGGGTTTTTTCCTCTTTTTTCCTTTTCTTCTTCTTCCTATTCTTCCTTTCTTCCTTTTTTCCTTCTTCTTCTTCTTCTTCTTCTTCTTCTTCTTCCTCCTTTCCTTTTTCCTCTTCTTCTCCTCCTCTCCTCTTTTCTTCTTCTTCTTCCTCTTCTTCTTTTTTCTTCTCCTCCTCCTCTTCTTCTTCTTCCTTTCCTTTTTCCTCTTCTTCTTCTCCTCCTCTCCTCTTTTTCTTTCTTCTTCTTCTTTCCTCAAACTAAACTAAAACTAAAACTAAAACTAAATCTAAACTAAACATAAACCTAAAACTAATAAAACAGAAAAAAAGGAAAAAACTAAATCTAAACCTAAAACTAAACTAAAACTAAACCTAAAACTAAAATAAAACTAAATCTAAACTAAAACTAAAAAAGAAAAAAACAGAAAAAAAAGAAAAAAGGAGGGGGGCTCACCTGGGGCAGGGCCGGTGGAGGAGGGGGGCGGGGCGGTGGAGGAGCTGGCCGGGGCGCCGGGGCGGCCTGGGGCGGCGGGGGGCCGGGCCCGGGGCGGTGGGGCCGGGGCGGCGGGGGGCGGGGGCGGCGGGGGCCGGGGGGGGGGGCGACGGGGCGGCGGGGGGCCGGGCGGCGGGGGGCGGGGGCGGCGGCGGGCGGCGGCGGCGGCGGTGGGGTGTGGGAAGTGGTGGCGCGCGGGGCGAGGAGAGAACAGAGAGGGGCGGGGGGGTACGGGCTGTTAGATACTGCCCTCTTTGCCGTCCTCCCCTCTTTGCCGTCCGCCCTTTTGCCTCTTTGCCGTCTGCTGGTAGACGGCAAAGAGGTGGGCCATTAGGTTTTTCCCAAACGGGCGGGGGGTGGGGGCCACCTCTCTCTTTGCCGTCTGCCAGCTGACGGCAAAGATTCTTTGCCGTCCGCCAGCAGACGGCAAAGATATGGCGGACGGCAAAGAAGCTCTTTGCCGTCCGCCAGATCTTTGCCGTCTGCTTTTTGGTAGCTGAGGGCAAAGAGCTTCTTTGCCGTCAGCTAGCAGACGGCAAAGAGCTGGCAGATGGCAAATTAGCTGATTCCAGTAGTGGACCCTTGCGAATTCTTTGTCAGGCTACGCCGGCCGCCTTGCCGTCGCCTTCATCTCCCGACTCCATTCGCGCGGGAGATGGAGCTGGATCCGCCGGAGTCGTTGTGGCTGCACATGAGGGGTTGCGCGATCAGTGGCACACGGGCCCGCGTCGATTTCCCCGCCCCTCATGTGATGTATCTCCGTCGGGGATGGAAGACGTTTGCCCATATCCACCGCTTGACGGAGGGGCTCACTCTCCATTTTAAGCTGATGGAGGGTGGCCTTCTCTCCGTCAAGGTCTTCAGGTGCTTTGGGACCCATGCAAGGTGCTGCGTGGAGAGCTCTTCTGATAGTGAAGACTCCTCCTCGGGCGGGAGTGACAAGGAGGATAGTGGCAGCGACGACGAGGGTAGTAGGCGGCAACATGACGGGTCCGATTAGGTGTCGGGTGCTGCTCCGTGCGGCACCGGCGACCCCATCATCCGCGTTGCCGGCTCCCTGAACTTCCCGGGGTCGTCTCCTTGGGCGGCTGGCGTTGGGAGGCTGTGGAAGAGGAAGAGGGCGGGCGGCAAGACCGTCAAGTCGGAGTATGCGGGCACCGATGCCTTCGACGCGTGCTGACGTCCTGCCGCCTCATCTTCGAGCTCTGCTTCCGGCGCCGCCATCACCATCCAGCCTTCGGACGGCCACCGAGATGTTCTCTTGGTGTCTTCTGCCACCCGTAGCTTGCCTAGGCGCCCCTTTTTCCCTTTTCGCCTCCTTGACCCGCCTCCTGAGGAGAGGGACAAGAAAGGGATTACGGGCACCTTATCTCTTTTTAGTTTGTAAGCCTTAGGGCCTTAGCTGAATTTAAAACTTGTAATCCCATCATTCATGTTTTTCATTCCCTATGGACTGTACCTGAGTGGAATGTTTTTAATGAAAAAGGGATGCTTGCCGGGTCATTCGTTTGTGGGTAGAACCCACGACAAGGAGTAAATCCTTGATATCTTCAAGATAAACATTTCCTTGCCCATCCAACAGGCCTTGCTGTCTTCCCACTTCGCTCGACCTTCCTCACGCCTTTGGCGGAGGCAGGGATGAGGCGGGTTCTAGCTCCTTGTTTCATCATTTCGTTGCCGCGACTACGACCAAACTTGGCCCCAGGAACGAGCCCTAGGGCCTAGAGTTATGGGAGCACGGTAGCTTAGGGGAAAACGAGGTTTCACATACCTCAGTCCATAATGGAATGCATGATAAGGGATGAAGAACTTATCTGAAGATGCAGCCCCCGGCAACTCTGGATCGCCGTGGGTGAATCTTTGCTCTTGCAGGCCCCGGCAATGCTGGCTTGCTGGGGGCTAGATGCTAGTCTGTTCATCTTCTTTTCCTCCCCAAGTGGTTCGGCATGGATATCCGTGTGTCCTGTGAACCAAAGGAAACAAAAGAAAGACAAAGAGACGCACACTCGACCTCTAAGCTAGGGGTTAGTCGCCGCTAAGCACTATCAACCCTAACCAAGCACGAGACTCGACCTAGCATGCATGCTATAACTTAGGGCGCCAGTGCTTCATTTATTTGTGCTCAGGGTCTGCGCCTAGCTTTGTACAAAGGGTTACATGCATCATCGGCAATGCTTGTACAAAAGGGGGCTTGCCGGGGGGCCCGGCAAGCCGCGCCTCACGGGTAAAACTTGCGAAGATGCTCAATGTTCCAGGAGTTACTCACTGGAACAGCATCTTCGGTCTCCAGGCGGACTGCGCCGGGCCTGGTGACTCGTATTACCCGATAAGGGCCTTCCCACTTTGGCGTCAACTTGTTGGAATTCTTGGCCGATTGAACGCACCAAAGGACAAGGTCACCTTCCTCAAGGCTTCGGGCATGAACCTTGCGGCTATGGTAGCGGCGCAAGGCTTGATGGTAGCGTGCTGCTTTCACAGCCGCCCGAAGACGATCTTCCTCAAGGAGCATTGCGTCATCTTGCCGCAGTTGCTCTTGCTCAAGCTCATCATAAGCGAGCACTCAAGGTGACCCGTATATGAGTTTAGTGGGGAGAACTGCTTCTGCCCAGTATACCAGGGCAAAAGGTGTCTCGCCGGTGGCTCGATTTGGCGTCGTCCTGATCGACCAAAGAACCGTCGGCAACTCATCAATCCAGCGCCTTCCACTCTTGTGCATCCTGTCAAAGGTCTTGGTCCTTAAGCCTCGCAGTACTTCAGCGTTTGCCCTCTCAGCTTGACCATTGCTTCGTGGGTGAGCAACGGAAGCGAAACAGACTTTGCTACTGAGGTCTTGGATATATTAGATGAAGGTGCGGCTCGTGAACTGTGTGCCGTTGTCGGTGATGACCCTGTTGGGTACACCAAAACGGCACACTAGTCCCTTGAAGAACTTGACGGCTAACTGAGTTGTGACCTTCCTCACTGCCTCCACCTCCGGCCACTTTGTGAACTTGTCGATTGCAACGTACAAGTACTCAAAGCCCCCGACAACGCAGGGGAAAGGGCCCAGTATGTCGAGCCCCCAGACCGAGAAGGGCCAAGAGATAGGAATGGTTTGAAGGGCTTGAGCTGGCTGATGAAGCTTCTTTGAATGGAACTGACACGCTTCACACCTGGTGACTAGTGTCGTCGCATCCTGGAGGGCGGTGGGCCAGAAGAAGCCTTGACGAAATACCTTGCCGGCAAGGGCCCTTGACCCGATGTGGGACCCACATATGCCTCCTTGTATCTCCGCCAATAGCTCCAGTCCTTCCTCTCGAGGGATACACTTCAATTTCACACCGTTCGGCCTCTTTCTGTACAGGACGTCATCGACGAACTGGTACATGGTAGAGCGATGGGCTACTTTTTCTGCTTCTTCCCGCTCTTCAAGAAGTTCCCCTGTTTGGAGGAATCGGACGGTATGATGTGCCCATGCTGGAGCCTAGGGCTCGATGGCGAGGACTAAAGGCATTTCCTCCGCTATAGGAGCGGCTTTCTCGACGGCCAGAGCTTGATGCTCTGCCAGAGCTAGCCGTCCCGTGGCGGGCTCAGTGTCCCTGGCAACATCCTTGCCGGCGGCTCTAGGGAGCTCGGCGGGAAAGTACTTGCCGGGTCCTGATTTCCTCCTCTTGTTCTGCTATGTTGATGGATCAACGGATGGCTGAGTTAGCTGGAGCACAAAGGCACCTGGTTCCATAGGTAGCTTGAGGGCAGCGCGTTTTGACAGGTAATCGGCGATATCGTTCTCCGCTCGGGGAACGTATTCAGCCTGTATACCGTCGAAATGCTCTTCCAGCTTTCTCACTTCATCGACGTAGGCCTTCATCAATGGGCTCTGGTAGTCCTTGTTGACTTGCTTGACGACGAGCTGCGAGTCACCCCTGACGATGAGCTTCTTGATTCCGAGGTCTGCCGCGATCCTAAGACCGGCAAGCAACCCTTCGTACTCTGCCGTATTGTTTGTTGACACCTCCCTGGGGAAGTGCATCTGGATCACGTACTTGAGGTGCTCTCCGGTGGGCGCGACAAGCAGCACGCCAGCCCCGGTGCTGTGTAAGGACAAAGCTCCATCAAAGTACATGATCCAACTGCAACTTGCCTCCTTGCCGGGGAGAGCAGTCTCATGGGCTTCTTCGTCAGGCGTTGCGGTCCATTCTGCAATGAACTCCGCCAGGACTCGGCTCTGAATCGTCGAAGTACTTTCAAACTTGAGGCCAAAGCTGGACAGCTCTAGTGCCCATTCCACAATTCTTTCCGTTGCATCTGGATTGTGCAATATCCGTTGCAGAGGGAGGAGAGTGACAACAGTGATCTCGTGTGCCTGGAAGTAGTGACGCAGCTTCCTCGAGGCCATAAGAAGGCCGAAGAGCAGTTTCTGCATGCCGGAGTACCTTGATCTAGCCCCCTACAGGAGGGAACTAACAAAGTAGACCGGGTGCTGCATCAATTTCTTCTTCGGCGGCACTTCAACTGGCTGTGCCGTCTCTGCATTGGTGGTGCCGGGCTCTGTCGCTGCCATTACCTCATCGTCAACCTCTCTCTGCGCCACTAGTGCGGCGCTGACCACCTGGTTCGTTGCCGCCAGGTATAGCAGCAACGGCTCCTGTGGCCTAGGCGCAACTAGTATTGGCGCAGAGGAGAGGTACTTATTCAAATCTTGCAATGCTGCTTCGGCTTCTGGCGTCCACTCCATTGGGCCTGCCTTTTTCAGGATCTTTAAAAAGGGAAGGGCACGCTCAGTAGACTTGGAAATGAATCTGCCCATGGCGGCGACGCAACCAAAAAGCTGACGCACATCCTTGATTCGCTTGGGTGCTTCAATCTGCTCTATAGCTTTGATCTTGTCCGTATTGGCCTCTATCCCACGCTATGACACAAAGAACCCGAGAAGCTTGCCGGACGGGATGCCAAAGACGCAGTTCTCAGGGTTCAGCTTGAGATTGATCTTGCGCAGGTTTGGATATGTTTCTTGCAAATCCGTATGAGGGTTGCTCTGTCCTTGGTTTTAACCACTATGTCATCCATATAAGCTTCCATATTTCTATGGAGCTGGGGTTCAAAACCAATCTGGACCGCCCTTGCAAACGTCGAACCAGCACTCTTCAACCCGAAAGGCATCCGCATGAAACAATACGTACCACATGGGGTGATGAATGTTGTTTTCTCTTCGTCTTCTCTTGTCATGAAGATCTGGTGGTAGCCGGAGTAGGCATCGAGTAATGACAACAAATCACACCCAGCTGTAGAGTCAACAATCTGGTCGATGCCCGGCAACGGGAAGGGGTCCTTAGGACAAGCCTTATTGATATCTGTGTAATCAATACACAGCCTCCACCTCCCATTAGCCTTGCGCACTACGACCGGATTGGCCAACCACGTTGGATGGAGCACTCCTCTTGCCAAACCCGTTGCTTCCAGTTTTCTCGATCTCCTCTGTGATGAACTCTTGTCGTTCCAAAGCTTGCTTTCTGACCTTCTGCTAGACGGGCTGTGCATGAGGACAGACAGCAAGGTGGTGCTCAATCACCTCCCTGGGAACGCCGGGGATGTCGGAAGCTTGCCATGCAAACACATTGACATTCGCCCACAGGAAGGTGACGAGCGCGTCTTCCTATTTGTCATCAAGGGTGGAGCTTATGGTGAAAGCCCCTCCCGTGCCGTCCTCATTGACAGAAACCTTCTTGGTTCCCCGCTGTCTGGCCCTGGGCTTCTTGTTTCCGCCGGTGGAGCTCTCTGGCACGTCCTCGACGGGAGCGCTACACTCCGAAGAGGTGCACTTGCCTGAGTGGGTGTCCGAGGTCTCACTGGTCTTCTTCTTCTTCTTCCCTCCCGCGGTCCCAGCGGTAGGACCAAGTGCCCTAGTGGCGGCAGCTGCTGCAACTGCTTGCCGGTATAGTTGGTCAGTGCAAATCAGCGCATCTTTCTTATCGGAGGGGATGGTGATGATCGTCATGGGTCCTGGCATCTTCAGGGTGTTGTAGGCGTAGTGTGACGCCACCATGAACTTGGCCAGCGCTGGGCCGCCAAGGATCCCGTTGTAGGGCAAGGGGATCTTGGCAACATCAAACACGATTCTCTCCGTCCTGTAGTTCAGATCGCTTCCAAAAGTCACGGGCAGCATGACCTTTCCCTTAGGTTGGCTACTTCCCGGGTTGACCCCCTGAAACGTGCCCGTCTCCTCGAGGTCTCCATCAGGAATCTGCAGTTTCTCGATCACGGCAGGCGAGATCAAGTTCAGACCGGCCCGGCCATCGACTAGCATCTTTGTCACTTTAAGGTTGCATATAGTTGGTGAAACCAACAATGGCAAGCACCCGACCGCAGTAGTGCGATCAGGGTGATCCTCATTGTCAAAAATGATAGGTGTGCTGGACCACTTCAGCAGCCTTTGGGCATCAAACGACGGCTCTGCCGCTGTAATCTCTCGTGCCCACTGTTTAAGTTGGCGGTGAGAAGTATGCAGCGAGGCGCCGCCATCGATGCACATGGCCTCTGTAGCTTTATGAAACTCTTGGTTGCCGGATTCGTCGTCCTCTTCGTGATCGTCATCTTCTTGCTTTTTGTCACGGCCCCGGGCGGGCCTCTCCTATTGTTTATCCTTGCCGCGACGGCCCGCCTGGCCGTCACGCTTCTTGCCGGACCGCTCAACACCGTCTTGGCCCTTCTCCTTGGCCCGCCTCTCATATTCAGCCCTCTGCTTCTCAGCGAGGAGCTCAACCTGTCGGCAGTCTTGGAGAGCATGGCCTTTGGTGCGATGGATCTTGCAGTATTGCTTGTCGGAGTTCCCTGGCTTCTCGGCAACCGCCAAGGCCCGGCAGGCGACACATCCGGCAATTTCCTTGCCAGGGTCATCTGCCTTGGTTTTCTTGGTGGAGCCGGTGTCACCAGATCCCTCGACGGCAAGCACGGCTTTACCTTTGCGCTTCCTGTTGCGGCGCCGGCCCTTCTTCGCCGGGGCGGCAGTGTCTTCATCTGACGAGTCGGTTTCCACGCCGGAGTCTTCGCCGGGGTACTTCCTTCCCTCTTCAGCCCGGGCACATCTGTCAGCAAGAACATAGAGTTCTGCTACATCTTTCACCTTGTTCATTGCCAGCTCTTCGCGCATCTTGCGGTTACGCATGTTCTGATGGAACGCGCTGATGATGGCGGCAGGGTGAACATCAAGGATATTGTACTGTATCCCGCTGAACCTCTGTATATACTTGCGGAGACTCTCGCCTCCCTTCTGGGGAATGACGTGCAGGTCGCTCGCTTGGCCATGGGCTTGGTGGCCTCCAGTAAAGGCGCCCACAAACTCATGGCACTAATCCGACTAGGAGGAAATAGAGTCTATCGGCAAGTGCATCAACCATGACATGGTGTTGGGTTTAAGAGCCAACAGAAAGTAATTCGCAAGCACCATATCGTCGCGGGCTTCGGCAGCTTGCATCGCAATGGTGTAGATGCAGAGGAACTCGGACGGGTGGGTCTTGCCGCTGTACTTTTCGCCCACGTCAGGTTTGAAGGTGTGGTGAGTGGGCCACTAGAACTGCCACAGCTCACTGGTAAAAGCCAGACAGCCTACCTCGTAAGGTAGGCCTCCAGGGCTCTCCGGTGCCGGGTGGTTCACAGCAGGCCCTGCTCGCCTATCTGACTCGTGGCGCGCTCCGCGCCGGTGCTCGATAGTGGTTCGAGCGTCTACATGTTCTCGTTCCCGAAGGACTTGGCGCTGGTCGCAGTTGGTCCGCGGGTCGGACAACGCTATGGAGATTTCGTCGCCCGCAACGTCGCGACGGGCTGGCGTCTATGGTACCGGGCGAGGAGGAGGCGAGTGCACCGTGGTCGCGGCGCCGCCGGCTTTCCTACCACTGGTGCGTGGGACTCCATCGGAGCATCGCCCCGGGGGCTCCACCGGACTCGGTTCATCTTTGTTGGCCACCGCAACAAGGCTTCAGATAGTGGCTCTCCATTCGTCAAGTTTCCCCGTAGTGGGAGGAAAATCGAGGAGCAACTGCACGTGCGCCAGGGCTTCTGCTGGCGTTCGTGGCAGCAAAACCTGCACGGATCGCGACGCGCTTCGACTTCTGACCTTGTCAGAAGGAGCTCTATCACGACCCCGCGGTCGCATTCCATCTTCACCAGCGCCTTGGCGAGCGGGCAGGTCTTCTACCTCCCGGGAGTGGCGCTCGGGGCTATTCCTGTGGAGACACCCGGGGTCTTCGGCGTGTTTGCGCTGTTCGTCGCGCGCCGCTTGAGAGGAGCGCACCGTCGGCGCTGGCGTGGGAGTCTTGGAAGCCCTCGCATCGCCTTCGGGCGGGGCGGTAGCGATCTTGGAAGGCCCCGCGCCAACTGCGGAGGGCATGGCTCCGTCTTTGGATTTGGCGGCATGCGAAGCGTTACCAGGCGCACGACCATCGCCGCCTCCCAAACTCCGGCTGCTGGGACGTTGTTGGTGTTCGCAAACGGTGCCCTGGGTCCTTTCTGCGACCGGTCCGCTGCTTGGCCGCATCGGGACGGGATGTCCGGCCTCCGACGGGCCAACCGCCACCGTTGTCTTCTTCTTGGGCACCATGACGATGAAGAAGCGTCGAACTAACTGCTAAAGCCGATTCTCACAACTGCGCCCCCTACCTGGCGCGCCAAAGATGTCGGTGGGAACGACACCTATGGGATCACAAGAATCCCTACTATGGTTGCGGGGCGCGGGGTCGTGAGAAGAGCGGATCAAACAGATAGCACACAGTTCGTTTCTCCAGGTTCGGGCCGTGGGGATGCGTAAAACCCTACTCTTGCTTTGGTGGATTATATATCTGTGTTCTTGAGCTAGCTATGGGGCGTGAGGAGCTCCAAAAAGCCGAATCCTCCTCCTGGTCGCCTCGGGCCTCCTTTTATAGGAAAGGGGGTGCCACAGTAGCACCAGGAGGTGGAAAGGGAACAGTGATGCGAGGTTATCCCTCGCATTACATGACAAGGCGCATTTAATGCGTCTTGCCCAGGTGTCCTTGCTTTATCGGGGATGGGGGAGAGCCCTGTCTCGTCCGTCGCCGCTCCCTCTCGTGTTGACACGCGCCCTGGCCAGCGGCGCCCGCGCTGCCATGTAGGCAGGCAGGCAGCTGAGGTGGCGCAGTGGTAGGTCTCCACGAAGATCTGCATGCCTCCACGCAGGTGCCTGCCCAGCTGGTTGGGTCGGCAGCTGCATGCGAACGGCGGTGGAGGTTTGACTGGCGTGGGCCTGATGGTGGCCGAACGGGTGTTTTTGGCAAGGGCCTTGCCGGGGCCCCTGCAAGGGTCTTGCCGTGGCGCCTGCTGTCATCCCCGGCAAAGCTCTTGCCGGGGGCCTTGTGGTCCTCCTTGGCTGGGATCCTGCCAAGGATCATCATCTTCTGAAGGGTGTATCTGATCTCGAATGTCTTCACAAAGATCTGCATGCCACCACGGGGATTTCTCCCGAATCCTTGCCCCATGGGGGCAGTGGACTCAAGGGTGACTCACTCCGTAGGTGTGGGGCGAGCTGCCACGGCAAGGGTCTTGCCGGTTTTGCTAAAACCGCCTCCCGGCAAGGATCTTGCCGGGGGGTCCGCTTCATCCCCTTTGCTCTTTGTGGTCTTGGTCTTGGCGTCGTTCTGCTTCTCTTGAGCTTCGTCCTTACCTTGGCTCACCTCCCTTCCCTTGCTCAGTGTGGTGGTGCCCGTGGCTCAGACTGCCCGTGCACAGTTATAGGGGTACAAAAAGTGTACCCCTCTTTTTGTACACTGACAGGGGATGCCAGTGAAGCTAGGGGTGAGAATCTGCCTCACCCACCTTCTCTGGCCGAATTTATGCTGGAGGCAGAAAGAAACAAGTGTGAGACTAACCGCTTGCTGGAGCGGATTGAGCAGAACACTGCACGTCATCAGTGAAACGACTTGGTGTCAATCAATGACTTTATCAAGTTGTACCCACCAAAGTTTAATCATTCCATCGAGCCCCTCGATGCGGATGACTGGCTTCGCAGCATCACCCACAAGCTACGTTCTGGCAACGTAGCCGAGGCTGATAAGGTTACCTATGCTGCCTATCACCTTGAAGGCCTTGCTAGCCTTTGGTGGGAAAACTTTGAGGCTATGCGCCCGGTCGGCCAAATCACTACTTGGGCTGAATTCGGTGAGGCTTTCCGTGAGCATCACGTCCCGGAAGGTCTCATGGATCGTAAGAGGGAAGAGTTCTGCAATTTCACCCAAGGCAGACTGACTGTGGATGCTTATAGTCGTGAGTTTGGGAATCTGGCACGTTATGCTCCTAAAGAGGTATCCACCGACGCTAAGAAGTAGGCAAGGTTCCGCAAGGGACTTAGCCCCGAGTTTCACCGCGATCTTCATCTGACGAGTGCACCTCCTTCCAGAAGTTGGTCAATAAAGCCATCAGTGCTGAGACAGGCCAGCCTGACTATGACGCTTCATGCAAGCACTCTCGTGATTTTGGTTCTTCATCCGGCTCTGGATCTCAGAAGTGCCGGTGTGGATTCCAAGTACAGCGCTGCCACCCAGGTTCATTTCGAGGCCATCCTTTGAGGTGCCTCGCCCCAACCAGCTGTTTGCACCGCCTAAGTCCTATGGTGGCCCCGCTGCTAATGCTGCTCCACGCCCCAATGTTGTGACATGTTTCAAGTGTGGAGAGCTGGGTCACAACAGTCGAGAGTGTCCCCAGAACAACAACCCCAACCAGTCTAGAAAATCCGTTGGCCGTGGTAAGCCAGCGGGAAAGACATTCTATGCCAAGCCAGCTACCACTACACGTGGCCATGTCAACTATGTCTCAGATGAGTAGGCTCATGATGATCCTAACATCGTCCTTGGTACGCTCCTTGTTAATTGCCTTCGGCATCTGTTCTTTTCGATACCGGAGCATCTCATTCATTAATATCTGAGAGCTATGCTCGATTGCATAACACGACATTCTGTGACATGCCCACATCCATGGTAATTCAAACTCCGGGTTCCAAATGGCAAACTTCTAGAGTAAGCCATGGGAATGAAATCCTTGTCGATAGACTTGTTTTCCTTGCATCTTTAATAGCTCTCAAGTCCTCGGACATAAACATCATCTTGGGTATGGACTGGATGTCATCCTATTATGCTAAGATTGACTGCTCTACTAGAACTGTTCAGCTTACTCACCCATCGGGCAAGACAGTCAATGTCTTAACTTGAGTGGCCAAGCGCCAGCTTTACTCCCTAATGCCAACCCCCTTCCAGACCTTGAAGATATTCCAGTAGCCCGAGACTTCCCGGATGTCTTCCCCGAAGAACTGCCAGGTGTTCCAACTGACAGGGATGTCGAGTTTGTGATAGACCTTGTTCCAGGAACCGTTCCAATTTCTAGAAGCCCCTATAAGATGGCACCCTTATAACTCGATGAGTCCTTGAAAAAGGGTTTCATATGTCCTAGTTCCTCTCCTTGGGCTTGCCCCGTTCTCTTCGTCAAGAAGAAGGATGGAATGGATCGGATGGTTGTGGATTGCCGACCTCTCAACTTGGTCACTCTCAAGAACAAGTATCCGCTTCCCAGGATCAACGATCTGTATGATCAGCTCACTGGATCCTCAGTATTTTCCAAGATGGATTTGAGGTTGGGCTACCATCAAATCAAAATCAAAATCGGGGACATTCCCAAAACGGCTTTTGTTACCCGTTATGGCCAATACGAGTACACCATTATGTCCTTCAGTTTAACCAATGCCCCAGCCACCTTCTCTCGGTTAATGAACTCGTTCTTCATGGAGTATTTGGATAAATTCGTCGTAGTATACCTCAATGATATACTCATCTACTCCAAGAGCGAGGAAGAACATGTCGAACATCTAAGGCTGGTATTGACGAAACTTCGAGAGCATTGCCTTTATGCCAAATTCTCCAAGTGTGAATTTTCGTTGCCAGAAGTGACCTATCTAGGCCATGTAATCTCTGGTAAGGGTATTGCTGTCAATCCTGAGCGAGTTCAAGCCGTCCTTGATTGGACTCCACCTGAAACGGTCAAGCAAGTTGGAGCTTCCTTGGCATAGCGACCTATTGTCACCGCTTCGTCGAGAATTTCTCCAAGGTTGCTAAACCTCTAACTGAACTCCTCAAGAAAGATAAAAAGTTCGAGTGGACCCCACAGTGCGATTTCAGCTTTCAGGAACCGAAAAGACACCTGACATTTTCTCCCGTACTGGTACCACCAGATTTCTCCAAGGATTTTATTACCTATTGCGACACCTCGCAACAAGGACTAGGTTGCATACTCATGCAATATCATCAGGCAATTGCCTATGATTCATGGCAATTACACCCACATGAGGAAAACTATCCCACACATGATCTAGAGCTTGCAGCGGTAGTCCATGCACTTAAAACTTGGCGACATTACCTTCTCGGTAATCGTTGCGAGATCTTCACTGAGCACCAAAGTCTGAAATATATCTTCACCCTACCGGATTTGAATCTCAGGCAAAGATGTTGGGTCGAGTTGATCTCAGATTATGACTTAGGAATAACTTACACCCCGGGCAAAGCCAATGTCATGGCTGATGCGCTAAGTCGTAAATCTTATTGTAACAACCTGATGTTACAACAAAGTCAACCACTTCTCCACGAGGAATTTCGTAAGCTTAACCTTCACATTGTTCCTCAAGGATTCCTATCCACCCTTGTGGCGAAACCTACCCTTACAGATCAGATCGTCAAGGCACAGAAGCTAGATCCGGGAATCTGCTGTATTAAGAGAAACATTAAGAAAGGAGTCGCGAATTGTTTCTCCGTGGATGATCAAGGTGTCGTATACTTTGGAAACTGTTTAGTGGTTCCCAAAGCATGAAACCTGAGGCGGCTGATCCTTAAGGAAGCTCATGAATCCCCTCTCGCCATTCATCCCAGTAGTACTAAAATGTATCCAGACCTACACGAGAGGTTTTGGTGGACTAGGATGAAGAGAGAAATTGCTTAATACATTGCTAGTTGCAACATCTGTCATCGTGTTAAAGCAGAGCATCAACGGCCTGCTGGCACCCTTCAACCTTTGGCTATTCCCGAATGGAAATGGGACAAAACTAGTATGGATTTCATTACTGGGTTTCCCAGGACCAAGAGAGGGAATAATGCTATCTTCGTCGTGATCGATCGTCTTTCCAAAGTAGCCCATTTCGTACCTGTTCGTGAGAGTATCACCGCTAGCCAGCTAGCTGACCTATAAATCTCCCGAATAGTGTCCCTTCATGGTGTCCCATTGGAAATTAACTCAGACCGTGGAAGTTTCTTCACCTCTCCATTTTGGGAAAGTTTCCAAAATGCAATGGGAACTCGTCTCTCTTTTAGCACCGCCTTCCACCCCCAATCAAGTGGGCAAGTAGAGCGAGTCAATCAAATTCTGGAGGATATGCTCCGAGCTTCTGTCATCTCATTCGGAATGGATTGGGAGAAATGCCTTCCATTCGCGGAGTTCGCTTATAACAACAGTTATCAAGCTAGCTTGGGAAAAGCTCCTTTCGAAGTTCTCTATGGACGAAAATGTCGAACGCCTCTTAACTAGTCAGAAACCGGGGAAAGACAACTCTTTGGCCCGGATATGATTCAGGAAGCAGAAGAGCAGGTTCGCGTTATTCGTGAGAAATTGAAAACAGCCCAATCTCGTCAAAAGAGCCAATATGACCGTAAACATAAGCTCATGACTTATGAACTCGGCGAGAAGGCTTACCTTCGGGTTACTCCGTTAAAGGGAACCCATCGTTTCGGTATCAAAGGCAAATTGGCTCCTCATTACATTGGACCCTTTCGCATTCTTGCCAAACGAGGAGAACTTGCCTACCAATTGGAACTACCTCCGCATCTTTCCAGAGTTCACGATGTCTTCCATGTTTCTCAACTCAGGCGTTGCTTCGCGGATCCTATCCGTGGAGTGGACCACGAAACGCTTGATCTACAAGATAATCTCTCATATCGGGAATATCCCGTTCGTATCCTTGATCAAGCTGAGCGTACCACTCGACGCCATAACATCAAGTTTCTTAAGGTTCAATGGTCACACCACTCTGAAAAAGAAGCCACTTGGGAAAGGGAGGATCGTCTTCGACTCGAGTACCCCACCTTCTTCCCAACGGATCCTAAATCTCGGGACGAGATTCTTTTGAGTGGGGGTGAATTCTCACACCCTAGCTAGTTCATGCATTAGAGTGTTGCATCATGTTTATTTCCCAGAAAACTGAAATGGGGATGACAGAACCCCCAGCACCACCCCTGGAACAACTAGGGTTTACTAAAACTTTTTCAATGAACCTAAAATGCCCTTCTAAAAAGTCCACCCTTTTTGTTTTGGGTTAAAACCTTTGACAAAAATGGTGCACACTTTTCTAGGACATCATAAGGTCATTGGATTAATTCATTACTAATTGCATTTGGGCAATTTAAATCCTATAAATATTTTAACATGCCCAAATAATCCTGAAAGTAATTTTAGGCTGTTGCGAATATTTTCAAATGTGCCTCTGAATATTTTCAGGGTTTTCCTAAATGAAATAGTAATTTTACTATTTCAAAACACAAAACAGAAAAGGAGAGAGAAAGGAAACTAACCTGGCAAGCCACCAGCCGGCCCACCTGGCGGCCCAGCACTATGCTAGCCCGCTCCAGCCAGCTGCTTCGTCCCCGCCAGGCAGGCAGGGAGGTGACGCCAGTGAGCGTGAGCTTGCCAGCGCGTCAGCTGCTTGCCGGCCTCGCACCTGGACACCTGGGCGAGCTCCACGTCGCCGCCTCGACCCCGCAGACACACCCATTCTTCCCCTGTCTCTCTCCCTTGCCCTCTCCCACCATGGCCGACGCCCTTGCCGCCGCACCATCGACGTAGCCGCGCCCTCCGTCGTCCTCGCGCCACGCCACCGTGTCCACGAGCTCCGCCGTCATCGAATACGTCGAGCAGGCCGAGCCCCGAGCGCTCGCCCGCTCTGGAGTCGCCCCGACCCCGTCTTCCCCAACTCCGGCCACCGGAGATCCCCTACGCCTTCACCGCAGCACTAGCTCGTCCCCGACCTCGCCGTCTGCCTCGACATGACCCCTGTGAGCTCAGCCACCTCCCCATCCTCTCTGTTTGCCTTCTCGAGCACCGCAGCGACCACACCAAGCTCGGCCGCACCCACCGCCGCCAACGCACGTCGCCGTCGTGGCCACAGCCATGTTGGCTCGCAACCGAGCACGTCATTGTATTCAACGCACTCGCAGGAGCCCGTAGCACCCCCGCACGCTCCTCGCTGTGCCTCCTAGCGACTAGTTCGACCTCGCCCGAACTCCGGCAGCCGCCACGCTCGTCGCCGGCGTCGTTTCCGGCGACCCTGAGCCCAGCCATTGCCACCACTCGACGCGGCTTGCTCCCAGCTACGGGTAGGAGGTCTCCGCCGTCCATTTGGTCGCCGGAGTGCAAAACCCACACTTCCCTGCCGCGTCTGGCCTCGCCGGCGGCTAAACGCCGGCGAGTTTGACTCCGCTGGCCCAGTTTGACCCCCCCATGGGTCACTAACGTGTGGGCCATGCCCCTATTTAATTTGGAATTAGATTAGTTAACGCTAATTACGTTAGTTAATAGGTTGACTCACTGACATGTGGGCCCAGGCCCTAACTAACCTAGTTTAGTGCTAACGTAACACTAACTAACTCTTTTAGTTAGTTGTTACACTGACAAACGGGGCCCACCGGTCAGGTTTGACCTAGGTTGGCGCCTTTGATCTACTGACGTCACCCTGACACAATGCTGACGCAATAACTCGATTACTGGAATTATTCTTATATAGGAAATTCCAGAAAATATTACAAACTTCAAAAATTCATAACTTTTAATCTGTAACTCCAAATGCAAAGATTTATATATGAAATTTGATCAGGAAAATTCAATCTTTCCATCTGTAATGGTTTCATGCATGACAAAACACTTTGACCTTGCTGTTTAGGTGAAACAAGCTAATACACTTATAATGCTTATGAACATAAGCTTCCATTTGAATCTTTGATTCAAATGGACCCAAACCAACTTGTTTCACATTGCATTAGGCAGGACACCTCATATTTCCATGTCATAGCATGCATCATATTGTTGCATATTGCCATGTGATGATTGTGTTCTATGGTGTCTTTCATGGTAGGTTCTGCCTCCGAGGATATTTCCGAGTATCCAGCTGAAGGGCAGTACCCTACTACTACTCCATCAGGAAGCAGCCCCATTGATCATATCGATACAATCCCATGTTCTCGCTTCTGCTCTCATTTACTGCATTAAGACAACAACGTTTCAAACTGCTGTGTGTTACGATAGTTGAACCCTTATCCTCTGCATGACCTGTCATTGCCACAGTAACTAGATGAAACCCACTAGCATGTGTAGGAGTTGATTGAGCCATGTATGTGTTTCCTACCTTGCTATGCCTGCTATGCTTAGAGTTGTGTCAGGTCTGGTTCATCTGGGTGATGGGCTAGAGTGAAATGAATACGTCGGTAATGTGATGGATGTGTTGAACATGTTTTGGTAAAGGTATTGATGAGAGGCCATGGAGGAGTACATGGTGGGTTGTTTCATTGAGGTCGTCCTAAGAACTGAGATATTCAAGAATCAGTTACTACCATACATTGGGCCCAAAACCAATGGACCCTCTCGGCTTCTTAATCACCCTAGTACTCTATCCAGGAGTTGCAATTAGTTTCTGGTGTTTGTAGGTTATGTGTTGGCGGCCGTGCGTAGCGCTGACCCTAGGGGTGGGCTATGATGCGGTAGATACACCGTGGCACGGTGTACCGAGTCACCCGTTTGGTGTCTCGGGAACCCTATTCACATCGTTCGAGGCCGTATGTGGAAACCTCGTTCGGACACCCTACGGATGGAACCTGGATAGGCGATAAACCTAGACTAGAGACATGAGTGTTTAGGTAGGCCGTGGCCGACACCCTCGTTGGGCTTCCGTTTGAAGGTTTCCTAGTACATGTCATGTAAACGACGATAAGTGGTGAGAGCGTGTATGAAGAAGTACACCCCTGCAGGGTTAACATCATCTATTCGAATAGCCGCGTCCGCGGTAAAGGACTACTTGGTTGCCTATATAGTTCATAGACAAGTTAATGGTTACTACTAAAAGACTCAAGATAAGTGTGAGTACCGAGGATGGCCCTCTCGTAGGATGACGAGGGAGGATCCCCGATGGATTATTGTGTTGGTGATTAGTGGACTCGTGTGCGAAAACTATTTTATAGTGGTGTCTCGTAGGATAGCTTAGCCGAGGGTCAAAGCTAGCTTGCTGCAATAACTCCACCACCTTCTTGAGAATAAGCATGTATAGTAGGATCTATTGTAAGACTTGTTGAGTACCTTTGTACTCATGTTGCTTTAATTACTGTTTTCAGACGACAACACCGCCCCCTCCGATGGGTTTTACGAAGACCTCGGCGTCGGTGAGTTACTTGCCACCCAGGTGGTGATTCTGGCCATGGAGGGCCCTATGTAGATAGACAGGCTTCGACAAGCCTTCTTTCATTCTAGTGTCTGTACCCAGACTTATTTGCTTCCACATGTGCTTGTATGCTTGTATGACTTGAGTGTCGGGTCTTGTGACCTCTACCTGTATGAACATGTTATGTATGGCTCTCCGAAGCCTTTAAATGAAGTACTTGAGTTGTAGAGTTTTGTTGTGATGCCATGTTGTATTTACACATATCGAGTATATTGTGTGTATGATTGAAATGCTTGATATGTGTGGGATCCGACAATCTAGTTGTTTATCCTTGGCAGCCTCTCTTGTGGGGAAATGTAGTCTAGTTCTCCTTGAGCCATAGTAGTCCGCTACAGCCCGGTTCACCGGAGTCCTGCTTGCCTAGCACTACTACTCAGTACACTTGACTGGCCGGCATGTGTTTCACTTCGTTCCTATGTCTGTCCTTTCGGGAAAATGTCACGTGGTGACATCCGGAGTCCTGCCTAGCCTGCTACAGCCCGGGTTCCCCGGAGTCCTGTAAGCCCAGTGCTACAGCCCGGATTCACACGCTGTTGACCGACATGCTCGATGTGATTCATGTATGCCTGTCCCCATAGGTCGGTGCCGCTTTGGGTTCACGACTAACCATGTCGGCCCGGGTTCTCTGTCATATGGATGCTAGCGACACTATCATATACGTGAGCCAAAAGGCGCAAACGGTCCCGGGCCTTGGTAAGGAGACACCCGTGGGGATACCGTGCGTGAGGCCGCAAAGTGATATGAGGTGTTACCGGCTAGATCGATGTGACTTGGAATCGGGGTCACTGACATCCAGGAAGTCCTTGACTAGTACTACTAGGAGTACTAGTGCGGTGAGATGGTTTCTCGAAGAAGACGATGGAGAAGCGGAGTCAGCGAAGAGTGAAATGATGGTTGGTTCGTCCGTGCTTTTGTGATTTGACGCCTCACTGCTTTTTTATTTGTGATAGAAGGGACAGGGGAGTAGATTCTGTGCTCTATACTTTACTACATGTGTCCAAGCATGGGAGAAAGAGGAGAGATGTTGAACTTTTATTTTCCTTCAATCAATCAATCAGGGAGCTTGGTTCTATCTTTTTGGCTTTGGCAACACCGTCCACAATGGTTCTCATGATGCCAAAAGCTATTTTCACATTTGGCTACACATTGTGGATGCCCTTAACCGTACCACTTGGTTTTGCTCCTGTGTGCTATCTATACAAATCTCAACTATATTGATCTAAAAAATTATAGAATCAAGATTAGTAAAAAGGAGGTGATTTTGCCGGGCGGATGGCGGGGGAGGTTTCTTATTTGAGCAATGCTACATCCACGTAATGGTTTACTAAAGTTACGAACTGATGTCATGTGCGACTATTTGATTGGATTAAAGGAGAGGATTAGGCCCACCCCACCTGAAAATCAGGGGGGACATATATAGATTAGATGGAAAGTATACATAGCAGCTACGTAGCCCTTTGTAAGTCTAGGATTAGGCTTCTTATTTTCGGAGGACGTTGTCCTGGCGGTTTGCTAAAATGCGGTCCCACGTGTCAGTGCTTTACCAAGCTGATCCGCGTCCCACATGAGGCAGAACAACAGCAGAAGCAACACGTGGTTAAGTTGAAGAAGATGAGGGAGAAGCGGATTCAGCAACGAGTGAAATGATGGTTGCTTCATCCCTCCAACTTAACTGCGAGAAAGTGCAGCTTTGTGATTTGACGCCTCATTTCTCATTACTACGCCGGCGCCATGACTGGGGTGCTTCACCCCGGCTGCTCTGCACTGTATTCCGGTATGGCACATGGACCCGGTAGCTTGATGTCCCACATGTCGGCAAAAGGGACTAGAAGATTTATGAAAGCGAGCGCCCCACTCTTACAACGGAGGCGTAGACGACACGATGGCCCAGTGAACTGTCACTTGTACTGTATAGTACTATAATTTTGCTGTTTCGCACGATCCATCGATACAAACCCAATTAAACAGGAAAGGGAGGGATTTTTCCCGCGCGGTAGTTGATACTGGCCATACATTTCAAAGGAAATTTTAATGTATGCAAACTGAATAATTATAAGTAACAATATGATATCTAGTAAAACTAAAAATACATATGATTTATTGTGTTAGAGTGTAGTAGTAGTGTTGTATTGCATAGTTGTTAGATATAACATGCGAGAACGTGTAGAGATGTAGTTTTGGAGGGCCTACAGAGAGAAAAGCATAATACGGTCACCGAACTTCAGAATAAGCTGATTACGGTCACTATATATGTTTTGCGGTGATTATACGGTCACTTGCTCACAGTTCAGCATCGGATTGCACTCTGTTGACCGGCCAAATAGTTTGTGTGGTGCCATGTTGACTAGTTAAATTGACCATGTTCCTTGTGGGTCCCACCTGTCAGTTCGCATAGGCAAAAGGTCAGATAAACACAAATTTACGCAGGCGCGACAAGGCTCCAACCCGTGCGTGGGAATCACCTGGTTGTGTATGTGACTGTCAGGGCCTGATGTGTGCGCATGCATGTGTAGGTTGAGCACTTGAGCGTGAGAGTGTGTGTTGGTCATGTGGTGTACTGGCGTGTGCATGCATGCGTGCGTGTGTGCGTGTGAGTGTTGCGTGCGTGTGTGGCTACGTGTGTACGTGTGAGTGCTGCGTGCGTGCGTGGGTGCTTGGGTTTGTGTGAGTGTTGCATGGATGCAGTTCATGTGCATGTGTGTGCGTATAATCACCACACCAGCTCATGTGTGTTAAAATAGACAACTCAGCATACCAATACAAGGCCACCTAGTCCGTTGTGCCCGCGGTCATGACTTCGAACCACCGTCCAAATATTTTTTGTTGTTGTTTGTTTTCATTCTTACTAGCAAGATGCCCGTGCATTGCACGTAACATCAAGATGCATTTGTATGACTTGTTTATCTTGTGAGAGAAAAGGATGAACGAGGGAAGGCCTTATTTGCAAATGTGGAGAGGTGTGTGGGTACCTTTTTGCAAAATTGCCATAGTTTCTTTCCTATCCGTCAGATATAAATCAGACGGCCTATATTGCAGGATGCCAGGCACACCATCATCACCAACTATGTTTTTTTATAAGAGTGTATTTTATGTATTTTATAAGAGTGTAGATGTAGAGTAGATACAAGTCGACAGGTGGGCACGATGGTAGTGAGATAATGTGATGCAACACTAGAGGTGCCATGTGGAGCGTTTAACTGGTCAACTAGTCATGTCATGAGCAAATACAGAGTTGTACGGTGAGCCCGTGACTGTATAATAACCACTAAACGTAAATGGTGACAGTAATGAGTGGATTCTGAAGTCCAGTGTATGTATCGTGCTTTCGCTTCAAATACAATGATCGTCATTGCATATATCGCAAGAGAAAGATGAAACATGCGTGAATTTTCTGGGGGCTTACTTTTAGAGGACCTGGAGATAGTTTTCTGTGCATACGTGAAAGGGGTGTACAGGGGTGGTATGCGATGGAGAGAGAGATGCTCTTCGTTTCCCTTTGTTATGACTAACTTTGTATATAGTATAAAAATATACAAATTCAAAGTACAGAATAAATATCATTGTGGGTAACATGCAATGCAAATTAGCGTTCGTACTCCTCCATATAACTTTGTAATTTCGTATATATGTAGAAACTCTAAAATAATTTTTTGGCCACACTTTATTCAAAAGGAATGTTGTATGCGAAATAAACGTGAAGAGAGGGCTTTTTAGATCAATGGGGTACGTGATGTAATATGTGTGAATGTGTAGTTGATGCATTTGGCGGGGCCTAGAGAGGTATGTGTGTGTATTACGTATTCGAGAGAGGCATGGATAGAGGGGCCGACGGGGGTGTGTGGGAGAGTTAGCACGAAAAATGAGAGTGGTCTAGAGAGAGAGACAAATATGACGTCACGAGAAGAGATTCCATTCCCTTGAGTGTGTATATGCAAGGGGGGAGGGAATAGAGGCACCAGGAGAAATTTTCTGTGTGTGTGGTGTTTGTGTTGGTATGTGTGGGTGTGAGAAGATAATGAGACATGGGGGCAGAGGGTGTGTCACCGCGTGAGGTCCGGTGGGTCGAGGTGAGGCCCTTCATTTGGTTCCGTCCTGCACCACATTGGTCGGCCCGTGACGCATTTAGGAAGACCCATGGATGGCTAGTCGTACAAGACAAAGATGGTAGAATTATGAAGGACTCTGTGTCCACTAACAAAGCTGGCTAGGATTTGTAACCCTAGGTTCTCGGACTAAGGTAACCCCTTTATCTCTGATATTATTATTCATCCAACCTAACTTTAAGGGGCATCCTACAGAATGCTCTACTATAATCATACTCGTCTATTAGGAAGAGAGGTGTGAGACAATGCACGAGAGACAGGCGTAAAGATAATGTGCGTACATGGGACACGTAGGCAGGTCCATGTATATAGAAAGGGTTGATGATGATTATTCGTGTGTATGTTTGCGAGAGGAAGAGTGCTTGTGATAAAGGTTAGTGAAAACAGTTGTAAATGGTTACGAGAGGGAGGGAGGGTTATATCTAGAGCATGTGTGCGAGAAAGACACCTCGGGAGAGTGTGTGAGAGTGAAACTACACATAAAAGACTGCTCTACACATTGATTAAAGATATAAATTGTATCCAAATATTTGGAATGGATCATGATATTTGCAATTCATGTAAGGAGCGCTCATTGATCCATTAGACATCTAGGTTCTATCGAATTTGAGCATGTCTATGTTATTATTCGACACAACTGATCCACATAGTTAGTATTTTGAACTCCAGACAATGCATCGCTTTAGCAATCGAATATAAACGTGAGTATAGTTCATGTTGTGTGTGTAAAGCACATTATACATACGAAAGTTACACAATGGACATTATAAATAGCTACTCTATGAACTAGCATACATTCGAATTCAACTTAAGGTGGTTTAAAAAAATCAAATTCAACATGAAGTCCATTCAATTATTTGAATTTGATATCATGGCATTTGTAAACCATACCTAAATTATGGGGGCACCAATCTTTGCTATGATTTTGTACATAATAGCATGTGTAGTCGTGTAGAAAATAGATTCAAATTTAGCTCCTCCATTCCAAAATAATCGTAGTTATAGGATTTTCAAGTATCAAAATTTCAAAAAGAAGCGGATAATTTAATGAGGTTTTCAAACATACAAGGTCAAATATAACATTGTCTATTTAGGTCAATCCTCATAGTTCAAGAGTACTCTAAACGTGAATGCTTGTGTTTCAAAATTTCGAACGAAGTGCCAAAAGAGCCTCTACTCGCCCGAAACCGCGTGAGAACAATGTTTGGTAGTACAAGGAAATTACTTATCTAATAACTCCGACCCATGAAACCTACCGGCCCGACGTCCAAAGCTCTACACTGGTGTAGGTTTGTAGCTTCATCTAGATGCCACGCAACCGAATCCGAAAAACATTCATACAAAATGGCCGCCTAAGCACACATGCGCGCGGCCGAAATTGCTCCCGCCCACTATTTGGTACACCTGGGATTACCATCCTAGCACCGACCCGCAGTAGGTCCGAAATTTAAGAGGGGGGCAAACTTTGTACTTTCCCCAAATTTCAAACAAGCGCGTCCCATCTTCTGTTCAAAAAAGGCAAAAACAAGCGCGTCCCAGACCAAAACATGGTTCCCCCCCACCCGTCCGATTCCCCCTTCGTACTCCGTGGGCGCCAAAACTACCTCTCCACCAACCGCGAAACCCCGGCGTCCTCCGTCCGCCACCCCATCCCACCAATCAACGTCCGCCCTCCTCCATCACGCGGGAGCCGATACCCCGATGTCGTCGTCCACCACAACCTCAACTACAACGCCCTCCACGGCTAGTAGTTGAAGCTGAGGCCGAGCCGTCCGTACCCGAGCCAGTTCAACCACAGCGTCCTGTGCCTCACCGCTGCCACTCTAACTTCGCCACCCTCCACCGCACCGGAGTTGTTCCTGCTACGCCGTCCTTCGCCGCCTCAGATCTGCTTCCCCTCCGCCGACATATAGCCACGGCAACACAGTCAACAATTTGGCCATGGGTTCGTCCAAGCCTGCACCCTCCAGAACATCGGTTTCCCCGGTAAAAAGAAGAACATCGGTGCGACATGTGGAGGTGACCACACCGGCAACCGAAAAAGGTAATCCTCTTCCCTTATTCGTGCAAATCTTACATCTCTGCTTGCACGGTATTCATCCCACAGAAGACACTAGTTGACCGCTTCTTCTTGATACTAGATGTTCCTAGTAACTCGCGATGCACAAGGTTTCTCCTCATATACTATTTCACCTTAGCTAGAGGTCCGTCGCCCCCCTAAATTTCAATTTCTGGCCAGGTTATTCCCAATTAACGGAAGCATTCCCCGGCGTAACAGGCGCTAGTACGCCTATTACGTCGGGGAAGCAGTGTCTTGGTGTTTATCTTAGGTGCGTGTGCGGCCTAGAGCTACTGGCGCCCGATCTGGAGGTCAGTCGAGATTAAAGGGATGGACAGGGGGCGCTGCCAAGCATGGCGGTGGTGTGAGGTCGATGGGAGGGCGGGGCGGCGGAGGCAGGGGTCTGGGCCGGTGGTCGCTGGCAGTTCGAGAAAGATCGTCAACAGTGACTGGCGGGAGGTAGACGAAGGCCAACTTCCCGTTCCTTATAGATCGGACGGTTCATTAAAAAAATCGACTGGCCTATTTATTTTCAGTCGACTGTTATCTTAGATATGATCACATGTGGTGGTGTGATGGAGGAGTACCTACATTTCCTGTGCTCATATATTACAAAATCATACGGAGTAGAATCTAATTTTGTTTGCCATGCAATGTTGTAGAGCTATCATATGTCTCCTGTCATTTATTTTTCAGCCACCTGCTATCTGCTACTTTTACAGTGCACTAGTTCTACACACACTTCACCCTTACTCTCACTATTGTGTTTTTATGCAAGGGTATTTCAGACTCTACTTCCATGAGAGAAGCCAAAAAGAAAAGAGAGAAGTCGCTCCAGCTTCGTATGCGGGTAGGCAAGACACGTTACAGCGCTATAAAGGGTGCAATGTCAGCAGATGGAGACGGTAAACATAGCTCTGGAATTGATGACCTCGCTCGCAATGAACCACCATCCCAAGTGCTTGCTTTAACTTCGCGGTGTCATATGTGGTTGTTTGTTCCATATGGTGTCTAGCTTGTATTCGAAAGGCCGAAGTCGGTAAGATAAGGAAAGATATTTTTTTACATGAACCACCATCCCGTGAGCACCAGAAGACAAATAGCTAGTTAGGGAACTGGCCGAGCATGTGACAGGCCCAGCAAAGATAGGCATCACCTGGAAGCCAACTAAAAATCTACGATGGTGGCGAAGCAGCCCGTCTCCCACCAGGCTCTCAGGCCCTAGATGATCATGCTCACCACTCCAGCCGGATGTCTAGCTTGTATTGCTTCCAATTTGGTTAAATTGCATCTGCTTAGCTTACACATTATACCTTTGAATATGACATGCCTTTCTGTTTTTGGTAGATACTAGTACATCTGTGTATTAACCATGTTCTTACATCAAACTAATGTTCTTATGTATCCCTCATCAATCACTTATGACGAGGCAGGCAGGCAAGGGGACTACTTCTCATTTAAAGAATGCAGCGTCAGCCTCCCAACATGATTCTCAAGAAACAGAAATGCTAGATGAAGATAGTGAACGTAGCTCTGTAGTTGATTACAGCATTTCCCCTACACTAGCATCGCAGGTGCTTGCTCTAACTTGGCAGCATGATATGTGGTTGCATGTTGCATAGGGTGTCTAGATTGTTATTCTTCCAATCTGGTTAAACTACATGTGCTAGTCTGCTTAGCTTATACATTATACCTGTTAATGTGACATGCCTTCCTATATTTAGTACATAGGACATCTGTCTATTAAGCATGTCCTTACATAAAACTATTGTCTTTTTGTATCCCGCATCAATCAACATGACGACACACCTTTAGTATATGCAGTGCGATATTAGTTGCATCTTTCATATTATTTATAGCATACGCTGCTTCGAATTTCTTGAAATTCCATTTATTATGGGACACTTTTAACTTGGCAGAGTCATATTAGTTGCATCTTTCATGTGGTGTCTAGCTTGCATTGCTTCTTATTTGCTGGAATGGTTTCTGCTTAGTTTACACAGACAGTTGTGAACATGCCATGTCGTCCTATTTTTCGTACATATTCCATACTGGTATCATGTGTTTGCCTTACATCAAAGTAGTGATTGTCAGTATCATGCATGAATGAGTTCTGAAGAGAGAATTTTATTGCTTTTTCTTGTCGGTTTTACTTGACAATTCAAAATCAATAAAGCGGAAGGAAGTTAACAAGGCAGCGGATAAAGGTGCTCCTTTCGAACGGAGGGCCTCTACAGTTTCTACTCCTCCACACCCCCAAGATGATTTCCAAGACAACACATGCATAGACACTCAACAAAGCTTTGTTTATGATGAGCACGTCTCCGCTAGTGCAGCATCACCGGTGCTCCCTCTAACTTGGCACTGTTATATGTGGTTGCATGTTATGTGTGATGTCTAGCTTGTATTGCTTCTAATTTTGTTGAATCCATCTGCTTAATTTACACATTATACTTGAATAAGACACGTGTTCCTGTTTCTATAACATACAATATCTGTCTATCACACCATGTTCTTACATCAAATTACTACTATTGTGTAACCTGCAAGAATCACATATCATAAGACACGTTCGACTTCGGAGTGTGATATAGGTTACATCTCACATTCTTTTCTAGCTTGTACTACTAATTTGTTGAAATGGCACTTATGACGAGACAGTTTTAACTTGGTAGAGTGATATTCGTTGCATCTTTCATATGGTGTCTAGCTTACATTGCTTGTAATTTGTTGAAATGCCTTCTCCTTAGTTTACACATCATAAGCTGCGAATGTGCAATGTTCTGAATATGCAATGGCACTAATGACGAGAGACCTCTAACATGGTAGTGTGATGTTGTTTGCATCTTGCATATGATTTATTTCTTGTATTGCTTCACATTTGTTTAAACGCCATTTATGATGAGACACTGTTAACTTGGCAGAGCGATATTTGTAGCATCTTTCATATGGTGTCTACCTTCCATTGCATTGCTTCTAGTTTGGTGAAATGTCTTCTTCTTAGTTTACACATCATAGTTCTAGTTATCTCTTCCGTCCTGTTTTTCATACATATTACATCATCCTATCATGTGGTTGTCTAACATCAAAGTTCAGTTCACCTGCATCAAGCATCAATTTGGTCTGAAGAACTAAATTGTTATTCGTTTTTCTTATCGGCTTGACTTAACATGGCACAGAGAAAGAGGAAGAAACACATAATGGCAGGGAATGAGAAGCGGATGAATCCTGCAGATTCTTCTAGTAGTGATGGTGCAATAGAAGGTCAAAGTCCAGCGGAAAATTCTACAAACACGACATCCCACTCTACACGAGGTGCAAAAAAGCCAAACGGAAACAAATAGCTGCCACCAAACAAGCAGAGACAGCCCTAGTTCTTGCAATACCTACCATAGTACTACCAGCTGCACGATTTACTCGTGCGTCAACTGAGCTAGCAGCACGTTCCCAAGCTCCCTTGCCACCTGACACTACTTCCCAAGCACTCTTGACACAAGATGAGTTGGCAATATCAGATGAACCTTGTGAGCTTCAACAACAAGAAGGTAGTTGCTGGAGTCAAGTTACAGTTGCATGCTTCTTTATATGTAGTCTCACAGTTTGATGTACACTAACACTTCCTATGTTCGTTGTTGGACTAGCACCTAGGTGCAAGAGGAAAAAAACATCAGGGATAATGCTCGATAGGTTAACTAAATCTAGAGGAGGAAGAATGGAGATCCGTTTTGAGGAAAGTTTAGAAAGGCCATGTGATGCTACAGAGTCAGCCAAGTTAGTATCAGAGGCAGCGGTTGCCGTTAGGTGTCATGTACGTATCCTCCCAACATGGATTCAGTACAAGAATGACAAAGACGAAACCCAGTTCAACACCTTCCTCGACCATTTATCTGTAAGTATGGTTATGTATGGAAAGTAGTAATATCGGCTTGCTCTGTCCCTTACTTTCTAGGTTGCTGATAATGAGACTCCCATAATTTTCAATAGATGAGGTTCAAGTTGGATAGCCAACATGATGCAACCAGACAAGCTTGCACCCATGTTTTGTAGTCTGCTCTGTGACAGTATCGGTATAACTTGAGGAAAACTCACTTTGAAGGCAAGGCTAACAGTGAACATTCCCAAACATCTCCAGTGGAAAATATATCGGATGAAGACTGGAGGGGCCTTGTTAAACACTGGTCTGATCCGAAGTATCAGGTACATTATATAGATGTGATCAGATCACATGTTGAAGTCCTATTTACGCATGTGCCACACAAATCTATCTTCTTGTAGGTGAACTGTTCAAAGAACAAGGCCAACCGTATGAAAGTGAAATTCCAACAGACGACAGGATCTTGTAGCTATATTGCACATTGTGAGGCTCTTGTAATTAGCTGTTGTTTCACTCTTTTCACTGTACCATATTATCAGATCTATATTGACTTGTTCAAAATGCAGAGGAAAGCCCGCAAGGACCAAAAAGTACAAGAACCAAATGCTGTGGAAATCTTCAAGGATTGTCACACCAGCAAGAAGAAGGGCATGACTACACCAGTCAAAGCCGATGTTGTAAGTCTGAAAGTGCGTTATATCGACTAGAGGGGGGGGGTCAATAGGCAATTTTAATGAAAGTCTTCAAAACGTGGAAGTTATGAAGACAAATGATAGAAATAAACCTATTACCATGCAGCGGAAGGTAGACTACACTAAGCAAACCATAGTCAAGTATTCAATGGAGTGAAAGCACAATGACTAATAGCAGCAATGTAGTAAGGATCAGGTAGGAAGATATTATGAAGCCAAACAGAACACGCAGTCACTCAGTGAAGACAAAATATAGTGCAATCATACAATGGCTTCACAAGGACCAACAGTAAGTAAAGGGAAGGGAAGGATGAAACCAGTGACTCGTTGAAGACAATCATTTGTTGGACCAGTTCCAGTTGATGTGACAATTGTACGTCTGGTTAGGGAGGCTAGGTATTTAAACCTGAGGACACACAGTCCCGGACACCCAGTCCTGAATACGCAGCTCAGGACACCCAGTCCTCACCGTATTCCCCTTGAGCTAAGGTCACACAGACCTCGCCCAATCACTCAGGTAAGTCTTGAAGGTAGACTCCCAAACCTTTACATACTTCGTTCACCGACAATCCACAATGTCTCTTGGATGCTCAAAACGCGACGCTTAACCGGTTGGAGGATTCACAGTCCTCAAGTGTAATAAGTCTTCAGATCACAGAGACAAGAAGACTTAAGTGATGCCTAACATTCTTTGGCTCTGGGGGTTAGGGCTTTATCCTCGCAAGGAATTCTCTCTCAAAGGCTTCGAGGGGGTGGGCTATTTATAGCCACTAGGCAACCCGACTTGATTTGTCCGAAATGACCCTGGGTCACTAAGGAACTGACACGTGTTCCAACGATCAGATTTCAAACTCACGCGGCAGCTTTACTTGGACTATAAGAAAAGCTGACTTGTCCGACTCTGGACAAGTTTTGCTCTCATAGTCTTCACTCGAAGACATAGGTTTTGCTTAAGCATCACTTCAGTCATTCTGACTGGTTCACTTGGACCCCACTTAACAGTACGCTGGTTCCTATGACTCAACAAAGAAGAAACAGAACTACAAAAGATCTAAGTCTTCGAGCTCCATAGGCTTCATGCGATGTCTTCTCTTGCCATAGTCTTCAATGTGAGTATCTTCACATACCACCTTTGACATCAATGTCTTCATACATTTTTAGGGGTCATCTCTGGTAGGAAAACCGAATCAATGAGGGACTTCTACCTGTGTTATCCTGCAGTTCTCACAAACACATTAGTCCCTCAACTAGGTTTGTCGTCAATACTCCAAAACCAACTAGGGGTGGCACTAGATGAACTTACAATCTCCCCCTTTTTGGTGATTGATGACAAACTAGTTGAAGTTTTCAACGGGGAATATAATATGTGAAATTGTAAAGGATAAGGAATTGTCTTCATAAGTTGCAAGGGCTCCCCCTGAAGATGTGCATATAAGTAATTTGCTGTTGGAATGCAAATGCACATGGCAGGTTGTACTTGTGGAGCTCCTCTTCAACTTATGATGACAATTCATTATGCATCTGAAGATATGTGAAGATAATGACATGCATAATGGAAAATGGACGTCTGCAAAATGATCTAAGTGCGGTATTTATCGTTGCACATGCGGAATTTATCATCGCATCACAAAGTGGCAAATAAGCAGCAGACGACCATTGAGTTTAAGTGCTACAACTCAAAGAACCAAATGTATCAAAATGAGAGTTGTAAACACGAAGCAAAATATAAAGCACCCGCCCATATGGACCCGCTTGAAGACTATCAAACTCATATGCTTCTCCCCCTTTTGTCAGTAAGGACAAAAAAGGTTTGAAGACATAGAGCATCTACTCGTTCCCATGAAGAGTAGGTGAAGCAGCAGGGTCGTTGGTGGTGTTCGGTGGTGCAGAAGAACTTGGAGCAGTGTCGAAGCATGCTGAAGGAGGTGGCGGTGAAGTGGCATCGTCTTCATCCTCGATCACTCTGGCATTCACAGTTGCAGCAGAGGAAGAGAACTCAGAGTCTTCAAGAGATGGAGTGCGTCGCAACACTGCCCTTCGAGGAGGTGTGGAGTCAAACTTGAAGCATTCAGAGAAGCCATCCTCTTGAAGATCATCTTGAGAGCCCATCAACGTCAGCCCCTTCCATGTGCGTCGAGAGGTTTCATGGGCAACAAAAGCATTCTTGGTGGCAAGATTGCGAATGCGGTTGACATTCACCAAGAGGCTTTGCATTTGACGCTTCAGCCAGTCATGATGCCTATCCTGTTTCTGATGAAGAGCCACCAGAAGCTCTCGGTCATTAAGAACACGAGTGCGCTTCTGGGGTCGTTGGGCAGTTGTGCTGTCGGTGGCTTCATTAAGGGTAGGATGTGGTGCACGTGTAGTTCCAGCCAAAGGATACACACGAGTGACTGCTTCAACTCCTTCAATGTTCTGAGAAAAACTTTGATGCTCCGCATTCTGAAGACTTAGAGGTTCCTTGGCAGGCTCAGGATAGATGGCTTCAATAGACATATCCACATCAGGCAGAAAGATCCGATGATTGCGAGCAGATGGCTGATATGAGATAGAGGAGTGAAGTTTGATTAGCCGCATTACCCATGGGGCGTAGAACTTCAAGCCAAAAAGATCAGAGCCTGATGTAGCAAGTTGGCGAATGAAGAAGTCCTGTGCATTGAAGCATTTGCCATGAAGAATATAGAAGACCAAAGTCTTCATTGCACCTTCCATCTTGGCATGTGGAGAGTGTCCTTTGATGGGCCAGAGAGTTCGCCTTATGATGTGATAAATAGTCCTTGGCAGATACTCTAGGTCTTCAACAAAGAACTCTTTGGGATATGCAGCATCTTGGGGCAATGGCTTCATCATACTGAGCATCTGACTCATGTTAGGTTCAGGCTTCTGAAATATGCTCTCCACAGCTTCACTGTGAAGTTGACAACCAGATTCGTAGAGATCACCAGGAGTGGGTAGACCAGTGAGCTCAATGATGTCAAAGGCTTTGGCTTCGTGATGAACGTTTCCTGTCATCCACTCCAGGACTCAAGTCTTCGGATCTCTGTTGTACCCGCGGATGTGAAGTGTGGCATAGAATTGGAGCAGCAACACTTCATTCCAATGCTCTTGATCGGTGACGAACGGCAGCAATCCAACCTCTTTGAAGCAATCCAGAGCTTCTTCCAGACAGGGCAGACCAACTATTGCTTCAATGTCAAGATGCTTGTGTGGGAAGATTGCGACCTTGATTGTATAGAATGCAGGAGTAATAGCTTCGCTGCGGATAGCTCCAGAACCGATCAGATGATATTCTTTCCCTTGAGTAGGGGTTCCTGGATTTATTGAAGAATGTGTTGTCTGCTCTGAAGCCATTGACATTGAAGGATCCAGGTGCTGATGCAGGACTTGGAAACCTGGGCAATCTTGGGATTGGCTTCTGTACCTGAGGCCTGTGCTCAACATGATAGTCGAACTGAGGACCGGCAGCAGGCGCAGGAACAGAAGCAGTGGGATCAGTGGCTTCGCTGACTTCTGGTGCTTGGGTTGGTGAAGGCTCCACATTAGCTTCAGCCATGACAGTGTCAGTGGCTTCATTGGTGTTGGTGGTGGCAACCTCAAGATTTTCAACCTCCACGTGACGAGCTGGAGGGTCGGTCACAGTCATGTTCTCCTCGAGAATAGCTTCTTGGTGGGACAGGGGAGTAACAGCTTTTGGGGCTTCTTCTTCATCGGCTGATGCAGCCGGAATGTCTTCAGCGGCTTTAGCTTCAGACTCAGAGACTGGAGGCCTTGGTCCTTTGCGAAGCCTGCGCAACGTTGGCGATGCCTGTGGAGTTGGAGTAGGCTGGGCCTCAAAGTCTTCTTTCTCTTGTGGGCGATCAGCCCATGAAGCATCCTGAGCAATTGGCGTCAGAGGATGACCAATGCTGATGAGTTCGCTGTGCGTTAGCACATGCGATGATACCTATTGGTGCTCGAGCTGAGGAAGGACAGCATCATCTTCAACATGGTCATGGTGACCAATGTCTTCAGCAGCGATGGGATCAGCTGCTGGAAAGTATTCAGCTTCATGAGCCTCTGTGAAAGCAGGCTCATGGACAATCAGTTGACGTTCTTGCGGTTCAGCGTCAGGGTGAACCATGGAGATGGGTTCAACAATCAAGGGCTCTGTGGGAGCAGCCCGTTCCTTCTTGGTCTTCCTCTTCTTCTTGGAGGGGCAGTAGTAGAGGCTTCAGGATGTCTCCTCTTCCTGGCATCAGCCTCAGCAGTCCTCATCTTCTTCAGCTTTGAAGCGGTTGACCGGGCCTTTGGCTTCGAGCCAGTCATGCTAGTTGGGAAGACAATGGGATCTGCTTCCTGCCTTGGTGCGTTGGGTTCGGCCACAGTGGGCTTCTTCTTCTTCTTTGCAGCCATCCTGGGGTCGATGCCAGGACGCCCAAGGGCCTTGCACTTCTCAGCCTCATTGTAGGCTTGCACACACTTGTCATCCAGGCTCTTCATGCGCTCATGAGAACCTTGAGCTTCTTCACGCTTCTTGAGAAAAGCTTCTTTAAGCTCGTGCAGCATGAGCTTGAAGTTTTTGACCACTTGGACACTGAGCTTGGCCATATCCTTCTTGAACTAAGCTTTTTTATAGTCTATCTATTGCTTCAGTTCGACGATGCGCTGAGCTAGAGCTAGCTCTGAAGCAATGGCGCCATGGAAGGCGACATTGAGACCAATGGGAAGTTGCAGGTCTTCGAAGCTAAGGTTGGGCGTTTCAAACCACTCATCAATGAAGTCGTGGATGATTTCCATGTCAAAGAGAGGCAAATTGTTGAAGATTCCGGCTTCTTTTTTGCTCTTGATCAGCTGCTCAAGAGCGTCATCTGCAAGATCTTCATCACTGGACAGATCAATGGCGTCGTTGCGCAAAATAGCAGCAGCTGTCAGTTCTTGGCCGGTGTGTGGCAGAGGTATCTTGACCTTCTAGGCTTGGAGATGCGTGACAAATCTTCAGACTGCACACTGTCTTCAGGAGGTGCAATGGCCAATGGCTTTGCCCGTGAGATTTTTGGTGCAGAGGCAGGCTTGGAAGCTTTTGGCTGCTTCAGTTTCTTTGGCTTTGGCGCTGCAGGCGCTTCATCTGATTCAGCGTCATCTGCAGGCTCATTCACGGCTGTCCCTTGAACCAATATATGGGTGATGAGACCTTCAAGGTTGTAGAAAGGACCAATGACATTGGGTTCTGCATCGCGTGTGCCGTCAGCCCGGGGAGCAGAAGGACCAGGGTTGAAGTCTAGTCCCAATGACTTCTTGTTTTCCTTGGCCGATGCCTTTGCGTGCTGGAAGTTGCGCTTGAAAAGATTATCGTCACGAGACCACAGCAATGATGATGGGTCGGCATCTTCAGGCTGAGGTCCACGGACCATACACGGGTGGAAACCTTGAGCAATAGCTTCAGCTTTGTTCTTGGGTGGAAGGCCTCGGAAGAGAATATCACCCCAAGGACTTTTGATAGCACTCTTCTCAGCATATTCCTTGGTCACGAATCTGTATTTGTACCACTGTTCTGCCCAATATCTTCGAATCCATTGGATTCGGGTCTTGCGCTGATTATAATCCTCTTCAGGATCTGTCTTGTAAAGCTCTGAGAGGTCATCAGGCAAATCTTTTGAAGTTCCCCCACGACGCTGTCTGCCTCCCTTCCTGGCAGATTTCTCTGAAGCCATGAACTTTAAACTGAAAGGCTTCAATACGTTCAAAGGCTTCAAGGGCTTTCGCTTGCTAGACAAACATGAACTGGCTTCGGGAGAATTTATATGATGCTGTAAGAATTCTGCAAATGAATGCATACTATGAGAACCAAGGGATTCTCCCATGGACATGTACCTGTGACAGCATTAAGGTGCGAGGGAAGGGGAAGAGGTCATATGCATTCTCAGATGATTTTGAAGATAAATCAGTTTAGAAGACATTGACCTCATTGTGCGAAGACATTCACTCATAAATAAGGAGTTGGTTCCAGATTTGTACGAATCCATGGATCAGTACAAGTGAGGAATCTAACTACTTTGTGAAGTACAAGTGAATATACTAGGCATATTATGAGATGTAGTATGTAAGAGATCCAACTTGTCTGAACAGAAACTGCTTGTGGTAGAAAGTGACGAAGCTATAGGATCAAAGGGGCTGTAAAAGGAAGTTTTATTTACCACACGAAGAACTTCCAGACGGAGTGGAAGAGGAGGCCGAGCAGTTCGATCGTTCGTGCCCTAACTTGGCGACGGAGGACACCTATGGCGACGGCGGAGAGGACGATGTCCGCGTTCGGCGTGAGGACGGCGTCGGAGAGGTTGCGGCAGCAAAGCGCTTCGTTGCCGGCGTCGTCGAGAGTTAGCGGTTGCGCTAGGGTTCGTGCGAGAGTGGAAGAAGAGATAATGACTACGATGAGGCGTGTATTTATAGGGACAGGGGTGGCTCAGTGTTTTTACACAGGTGCCCCTGGCGATTCACATATGAGGAACACGTGGCCATCATGCAGCATGTCGAAGGTTATTCCACGTCCCACGCACGCCTGGATTGTCGGGTGGTCGTTCCCACTTCTCCGGGTTTCAGGTGAAGGAATGAGCATTGAAAACGGACTTAATGTTTGTCTCTGTATCTTCTGCTGACAAGGACGCAGAGAAGACATTCGACAGTTTCAATAGAATGCATATGACTTGGAGAGATAGAGTTTGAGATAGAAAGCATAGAGAGGTTAGGGTCCGATCACATTCACTTAGTTCAAAAGATTCAACAAGAAGAAATAGCTATAAGTGAATGCTGTAGAGGATAGAACACTAGTATATATATATATATATTCAACATAGTGAAGGTAATCATGAGGACATGTTGAAATTGAAGCCAAACCAAATGTGAAGACATAGCAAATGTAACACCATGAGTGAAACACTTCAAACAGAACATTTGGTAGTGGCGTTACCCACCGTATAGGAAGTATTAGACCCAGACACGGCGCACAATTATCGTGGCGCTCCAAAGTCAAATTCCACATTAATGTATCCACACTTAGAATGTAAGTCTTCATTGATTGAAGATATACTTTACTTCGTGTGTTGCACATCTAAGTCATCAATATGCATAAGTGTTAGGATGTGTGCCTGGTCACAGGACATTTGAGGATTCCAAGATATTTAGGTCACACCGTAACTTGCAAAATCTCTTCTCATCCAAGGGCTTGGTGAAGATATCGGCCAATTGCTCTTCAGTGTTGACGTGTATGATATCAATATCTTCCTTCACAACATGATCTCTGAGAAAGTGATGACGAATTTCAATGTGCTTTGTCTTCGAGTGCTGAACTGGGTTGTTGGCAATCTTGATGGCGCTTTCGTTGTCGCAGTAGAGTGGCACTTGCTTCAGATGAATGCCATAGTCCTTGAGTGTTTGCTTCATCCACAGAAGCTGAGCGCAGCAAGATCCAGCAGCAATGTATTCAGATTCAGCAGTGGAGAGAGATACATAGTTCTGCTTCTTTGAAGACCAACATACAAGTGATCGTCCCAGAAAGTGACATGTGCCTGATGTAGACTTGCGATCCACCTTGTCACCAGCATAATCAGCATCCGAGAATCCAACCAGATCAAACTCTGAGCCCTTTGGATACCATAATCCTAGAGTTGGGGTGTGAGCCAAATATCGAAGAATTCACTTCACAGCTAAGTGATGCGACTCCTTTGGTGCCGCTTGGAATCGAGCACACATGCAAACACTAAGCATAATATCTGGCCTAGATGCACATAGATAAAGTAAAGAACCAATCATGGAGCGGTATACCTATTGATCGAACTCTTTACCATTGTCGTCGGGACCCAGATGATGTTTGGCTGGCATTGGCGTCGTGAAGCCTTTGCAGTCTTGCATACCGAACTTCTTCAGGCAATCTTTGAGATACTTCTCTTGAGATATGAAGATGCCGTTGCGTTGCTGTCGTATTTGAAGACCAAGGAAGAACTTCAGATCTCCCATCATAGACATCTGATATTGCTCTTGCATCATATATCCAAACTCTTCACTGTACTTCTGATTGGTGCAGCCGAAGATGATGTCATCCACATATATTTTGCACACGAACAGTTCACCATCATATGTCTCCGTGAAGAGAGTGGGGTCGAGGGAACTAGGTATGAAGCCTTTGCTCTTCAAGAAGTATTTGAGTGTGTCATACCAAGCCCGAGGGGCTTGTTTGAGGCCATACAGTGCCTTGTTGAGCTTGTATACCATGTCAGGATGTTTCAGATCTTCAAATCCAGGCGGTTGTGCAACATACACTTCTTCTTCAATCTTTCCATTGAGAAAGGCGTTCTTCACATCCATTTGATATAGAAGTATGTTATGATGATTTGCATAGGCCAGCAGTATGCATATGGCTTCAAGTCGGGCCACAGGAGCAAATGTTTCATCGAAGTCAATGCCTTCCACTTGAGTATATCCTTGAGCAACGAGACGAGCTTTGTTTCTGACAACTTGACCATGCTCGTCTTGCTTGTTGCGGTATATCCATTTGGTGCCTATTATATTGTGCTTCCGAGGATCAAGATGCTTAACTAGTTCCCATACATTATTCAGCTCAAACTGTTGAAGCTCTTCTTGCATAGCTTGAATCCATTCAGGTTCCATGAAGGCATCTTCAACTTTCTTGGGTTCTGTTATTGAGACGAATGCGAAGTGCCCACAGAAATTTGCTAGCTGAGTTGCCCTTGAACAAGTGAGCGGACCAGGTGCATTAATGCTATCAATTATTCTCTCAATCTACACTTCATTGGCAACACGAGGATGTACAGGGCAAAGGTTTTGCTCTTGCTGTTCATTGTCATTGTTAGTGGGATTGTCTTCAGGCTGAGCATTGTCTTGAGGTTGATTAGGTGCGGAGATGATAAGTTCCTCTTCAGGTTGAGCCTCAGAGGGTATGATTTCTCCAGTTCCCATTAGCTTGATTGATTCGCTGGATGGAACTTCATCTAGCACATTTGGCAGGTGCTCTCTTTGTGAACCGTTAGTCTCATCAAACCGCACATCCACTATTTCAACCACTTTATAATGAAAGAGATTGAAGACTCTGTAGGAGTGCGAATCCTTTCCATATCCAAGCATAAAACCCTCATGTGCTTTTGGTGCAAATTTTGAAGTGTGATGTGGATCCTTGATCCAGCACCTGGCTCCAAATACTCTGAAGTAACTGACATTTGGCTTCTTGCCAGTAAGGAGCTCATAAGATGTGTTGTTCAGAAGCTTGTGAAGATAAACACGATTGATTGTATGGCATGCAGTATCAATGGCTTCAGGCCAGAATTTTCTTGGAGTCTTGTATTCATCAAGCATCGTTCGGGCCATCTCAATGAGTGTTCTGTTCTTGCGCTCGATGACGCCATTCTGTTGTGGCGTGTACGGGGCTGAGAATTCATGTGTGATGCCCAAGGTATCAAGATATGTATCAAGGCCAGTTTTCTTGAATTCAGTGCCATTGTCACTTCTGATGTGCTTTATCTTGGCGCCATAGTTGTTCATTGCTCGATTGGCGAAGCGTCTGAAGACATCCTGCACTTCAGTCTTGTAGAGGATTATGTGCATCCAAGTATATCTAGAATAATCATCAACAATGACAAAGCCATAGAGACAAGCAGTAGTAGTAAGAGTTGAGTAATGAGTGGGACCGAAAAGATCCATGTGGAGCAGTTCGAAGGGTCGAGTGGTCGTCATGATTGTCTTCGAGGGATGTTTGGCCCTTGTCATCTTTCCTGCTTCACAGGCACTGCATAAGTGATCTTTCTTGAACTTGACGTCCTTGATGGCTATGACATGCTTCTTCTTTGCAAGGGTGTGAAGGTTCCTCATGCCAGCATGCCCTAGCCTCCGATGCCAGAGCTAGCATTCTGAAGCTTTTGCTAGAAGACATACGGCAAGCTGTGTTGGTCCTACTAAGAAATCAACCACGTACAAATCATCTTTCCGATACCCTTCAAACACTAGAGACTTGTCAGATTCCATTAGAACAAGGCAGCGATATTTTCCAAACATTATGATCATGTTCAAATCGCAAAGCATTGAGACAGACATTAAATTGAAGCCAAGGGATTCAACAAGCATGACTTTATCCATGTGTTGATCCTTTGAGATTGCAACTCTACCTAGACCCAATACCTTACTTTTACCAGTGTCAGGAAATGTGATGTGACTCTTGTCGGATGGACGTAAGGTTGAGTCCATAAGAAGGCTTCTTTTGCCAGTCATGTGATTGGTACACCCACTATCAATAATCCATTCTGAAGACGCTAGTGTCGTACCCTACAATGGAGTTAGGGGGATAGGCTTCACAAAGAGAATTGTGAAGCAAAAACATTTGACGAACCAGTGGGTTATGAAAGCTTAGATCTAGATTAGGAATAATAGGGAGAGTAGCAAGCGATTCAGGAACGAAGTACATGGTAAGACAGTCATTTGATCTTGCGCCCTACAAGATGTTTAAGGTCCCCAGCGATAGCGTCAGACGATTTTGGTTTTCTACTGGAGACCTTTCCCTGCAAAACAGAATTAAGCTTTCTTAGCCACCCACATCTTCAAGGGTGGCTTAGAAGCAATAAGTCTAAGTGCAGCATCTAAGAACTTTGGCTTTGGAGCCCTAGCAAACAGTCTTGCAGGCGGACAATAGTACTCATAAGAATAAGTAGAATAGTTCTTGGTCTTATGAACATGGCGGTTTGATGAACCGCGCTCATATTCATAGGCCTGAGTATGGTTTCCCTGCAAAACATTTGCGTTAGTGCGACTCAGGTGAGTCCTCTGTCTGTATGAAGCCTTTGGACCGTATGAAGCCTGTGGTCTGGGTTTGTCTTCTTCATGTGTGGTGTCATGATGACATTCACAGGAAGATTCTCCAGACACTTTTTCGGAACCCAGATCTTCTTCATAGGCGGTCCATTCCTGTAGTTAGTAACAATGTACCTGGCAAACACTTCACCATTCTGATTCTTAAATAGTTTATAGTTTGCATCAAAGGATTCATCAATGACAATGGGGTTTGCACAAGTGAAGCCAGATAGAGTGGATGGATCTACTGAAGATTCCTTTGCAGCAACCCATGTGGTTTTGGGGTACTACTCAGGTTTCCTATAAGAGCCATCAACATTCATTTTCCTTACGAACCCAACACCCTCTTTCCTTGGGTTTCAGTTCAACATCTGCTTTTTGAGGACATCACATAGTGTCTGATGCCCTTTAAGACTTTTGTACATCCCTATTTCAAGCAATGTCTTCAACCTAGCATTGTCATCAGCAATAGCAGTGGTATCCTCAGCAGAGGGGTTAGTTTCCACATCAACAGTTGAAGATATTGCAACAATAGCAGCAGTAGAACATTCAGCAACAGAAGTAGTATTATCACGCTCAATGCATTTAAGACATAGTGGTTCAAATCCTTCCTGAGCGGAACTGGTCTGTTTGGCGCGAAGTGACTCATTTTCCTTTTGAAGATCTTCATGAGCCGCTCTTAATTTCTCAAGATCTTGCTTCCTTTGAAGATAATCATAGGAAAGCTTTTCATGAGTTGTTGAGAGCGTTTCATGACGACTTTCAAGTTGCTCATACTTAACATGAAGATTTTTTATGTCTTCAATTATGGACTTAGATCGAGTCATTTCAGCGCCTAACATATCATCGCTTTTGTCTAACAGTTTTGAATATGTTCCATGGCTTTCTGTTGTTCAGTTGCAATTTTAGCAAGTGTTTTGTAGCTGGGTTTTGAACCACGATCAGAGTCATCGTCACTAGATGTTTGATAGTGAGTAGTGTGTGTGTTTACCTTGGCACTGCGTGCCATGAAGCAGTAGGTAGGAGCGGAGTAGTCCTTGTCATTTTCATCGGTGTCGGTGATGAAGTCATTGTCTTCAGTGTTGAAGATGGACTTGGCAACATATGCTGTAGCCAGACTTGCGACGCCAGAATCGGACTCCTCCTCAGACTCCACCTTCGCCTCCTCAGAAGCGGACTCCTCCTCTGAATCCATTTCCTTGCCAACAAACGCACGTGCCTTGCCAGATGAGCTCTTCTTGTGTGATGAAGACTTTGAGGAAGACTTGGAAGAAGACTTTGAGTATTTCTTCTTCTTCTTGTCGTCAGAGTCATATTCCTTGCCCTTCTTCTTCTTTTTGTTCTCATTGTCCCACTGCGGACACTCAGAGATGAAGTGGCCAGGTTTCTTGCACTTGTGACATGTTTTCTTCTTGTAGTCATGAGCAGAAGCTTCATCATTCCTTGAGCTTGATCGGGAAGACTTTCTGAAGCCTTTCTTCTTGGTGAATTTTTGGAAATTCTTCACAAGCATAGCAAGTTCCCCTCCAATGTCTTTAGGATCATCAGAACTGTTGTCAAATTCTTCTTCAGATAAGGAGACAGCTTTTGCCTTCAAGGCACGAGTTCGCCCATAGTTTGGACCGTAGATATCTCTTTTCTCAGAAAGCTGAAACTCATGTGTGTTGAGCCTCTCAAGTATGTCAGACGGATCGAGTGTCTTGAAATCAGGACGTTCTTGAATCATCACGAGTAGGGTGTCAAACGAACTGTCAAGTGATCTCAGTAGTGTCTTGACGACTTCATGCTTGGTGATCTCAGTAGCGCCAAGGGCTTGAAGCTCATTTGTGATATCAGTGAGTCGATCAAACGTGAGCTGGACATTCTCATTGTCATTTCTCTTGAAGCGGTTGAAGAGGTTGCGAAGGACACTGATTCTCTGATCTCTCTGGGTTGAGACGCCTTCGTTGACTTTGGAGAGTCAGTCCCAGACTAGCTTAGATGTTTCCAAAGCACTCACGCGGCCATATTGTCCTTTGGTCAGATGACCACAGATGATATTCTTGGCAGTAGAGTCCAGTTGAATGAACTTCTTGACATCAGCAGCAGTGACACCTTCTCCAGCCTTGAGAACGCCGTTCTTGACGACATACCATAGGTCGACGTCAACGGCTTCAAGATGCATGCGCATATTATTCTTCTAGTAGGGATATTCAGTTCCATCGAAGACGAGGCACGCAGCGGAGACTTTAATTATCCCTGCAGTCGACATAGCTAAAACTCCAGGTGGTTAAACCGAATCACACAGAACAAGGAAGTACCTTGCTCTGATACCAATTGAAAGTGCGTTATATCGACTAGAGGGGGGTGAATAGGCGATTTTTATGGAAGTCTTCAAAACGTGAAAGTTATGAAGACAAACGATAGAAATAAACCTATTACCCTGTAGCGGAAGGTAGACTACACTAAGCAAACCATAGTCAAGTATTCAATGGAGTGAAAGCACAATGACTAATAGCAGCAATGTAGTAAGGATCAGGTAGGAAGATATTATGAAGCCAAACAGAACATGCAGTCACTCAGTGAAGACAAAAGATAGTGCAATCATACAATGACTTCACGAGGACCAACAGTAAGGAAAGGGAAGGGAAGGATGAAACCAGTGACTCGTTGAAGACAATCATTTGTTGGACCAGTTCCAGTTGCTGTGACAACTGTACGTCTGGTTTGGGCGGCTAGTTATTTAAACCTGAGGACACACAGCCCCGGACACCCAGTCCTGAACACGCAGCTCAGGACACCCAGTCCTCACCGTATGACCCTTGAGCTAAGGTCACACAAACCTCGCCCAATCACTCAGGTAAGTCTTCAAGGTAGACTCCCAAACCTTCACAGACTTCATTCACCAGCAATCCACAATGTCTCTTGGATGCTCAGAACGCGACGCCTAACCGGCTGGAGGATTCACAGTCCTCAAGTGTAATTAGTCTTCAGATCACACAGACAAGAAGACTTAAGTGATGCCTAACACTCTTTGGATCTGGGTGGTTAGGGCTTTATCCTTGCAAGGAATTCTCTCTCAAAGGCTTCGAGGTGGGTTGCTCTCAAACGACAAAAGCCGTACTCTAACTCTGAGCAGCCAACCGTTTATGGTTGTAGGGGGTGGGCTATTTATAGCCACTAGGCAACCCGACCTGATTTGTCCGAAATGACCCTGGGTCACTAAGGAACTGACACGTGTTCCAATTCAGATTTCAAACTCACGCGGCAGCTTTACTTGGGCTACAAGCAAAGCTCACTTGTCCGACTCTGGACAAGTTTCGCTCTCATAGTCTTCACTCGAAGACATAGGTTTTGGTTAAGCATCACTTCAGTCATTCTGACTAGTTCACTTGGACCCCACTTAATAGTATGGTGGTTCCTATGACTCAACAAAGAAGAAACAGAACTACAAAAGATCTAAGTCTTCGAGCTCCATAGGCTTCATGCGATGCCTTCTCTTGTCATAGTCTTCAATGTGAGTGTCTTCACATACCACCTTTGACATCAATGTCTTCATACATTTTTAGGGGTCATCTCTGGTAGGAAAACCGAATCAATGAGGGACTTCTACCTGTGTTATCCTGCAGTTCTCACAAACACATTAGTCCCTCAACTAGGTTTGTCATCAATACTCCAAAACCAACTAGGGGTGGCACTAGATGCACTTACAAAGTCCTTAATCCTCATGCCTTTTAACTACTACTTACTCTGACTTGTGCCTTGAACTGCATGGTTTGCAGCCAATGTCTATTACTCTTTTCAATTTTATACACAATTGTCTTAGCGTATCATTGCACCTTACAAGGTTTAAAAGAGAGGAGTGTTGTTCCTTTGATCTTGACCCGTAATCTAGTTCCGTGCTGGACTTGCCCACACAACTTTACAATTGCCTTTTTGTCTGTTGTTAGTTCTTTTGTGATATGAATGATGTCATACTATACTTACCATATTATAAACTTCGTCTCTTTATCCTTAGCCCTCAATACAATATGAAGAAATAGACAATACATTAGGGATGGTACATGGTCATATGTTTGGAACCTGGTTTTATTATGTACTTTGCAATAAAATACAACTAATATTTTACATGGGTTCACCAGAATAAGTTCTGTATATAGACCAAAGCTATTTTGTTTGGTTTTGCTGCCTCCTTAATATCTTCTGTTCTTGTACTACTAATGTAAAACCTCGACTTTTCAGCAAGCTATGGAAAAATGGTGGAACCGCCACCTTCTGAACGTGGCGAGGCAACTATAACCACAATGTCAGCTCTTGCTGCAGTGGGTCAGTACCTGTCCACTAACAGTGCCAAAAGCACGTTTCTGCGTAATACTGAGTTGGTTGTTAAGGCAATATTGTCCAAACTGCCTCATGATGAAGATATGCAAGCTCAAAGCAATGTTGTATCTGCGCTCCAGACACAAGTCCATTCCCTAACAGAGACCCTTTGTGAAACAAGGAGAAACATTGCTCAATGTCGTCAAGATATGCATGGTTTTGAAACCAGACTATCAGACATTTGCTATGTTGTTCAGGAGCCTAGGGGAAATGAAGGCGAGGGTTATGGTGCTCCATTGGACAATACAGCACGAAAACGTAACAGTCAGGTCAAATGAACTGAGCTTCTGAACTTCTGGTGGTGCATTTATCTGCTAGACTGTTAAGTTTTATGCCAACCTTCCTTTTGTTATATAGTTTTAATTTGTTTTGGTGCGATACAAAATTAATTCTTAACGTGTAGCCACCGGCTGAAGAAAACAGCAAGCCATTTTTGTATAGTGTAGGGTGTTCCCTATATTTGCACTGGTGGTGATCTTTGATGCCGAGTCGATGTAATTTGTGCAATCGCCTTAATAGCCTAGCGTTAATTTCGGCCTTATTTATTTCCTAGTCTTCTTTTTCCCTGGTTTGCTAGTGGCCGCAACTACCATGGGCCATATACGGGCCGTAGGATCCATGGGTCTCCTACGGGCCGTCAATAAATGGGCCTGTAATCGGTGGGCCTCAGGTCGTCGGATAAATGGGTCTACATGGGCCGTAATCGGGCGTAATTGGTATCGCCCCAGCATAGTAACAGGCTATTAACAAGCCGTAGGACAGCAAAGACTTAATTCTGTCACAGGCATAATGGGTCGTTAATGCGGCATAATATAGGACGGGCTGGAAATGGCGCAATGGGTTAACAGGCCAGAAATGGGCCGACTCTTGCCTTGGGCCAAATTTGGCCCATTAGGGTAACAAGCCAGAAACGGGCCAACTCTTGCCATGGGCTGAATTTGTCCCATTAGGGGAACAGGCCAGTAATGCACCGACTCTTGCCATGGGCCGAATTTGGCCCATTAGGGGAACAGGCCAGTAACAGGCCGGAAGTAATCGAGGGTCGAAAAGGAGCCCAAGAACGTATGGGCCGTCAATAGGCCGAAAGCTAACACGGGCTGGAAACGGCCCATGTAAATCAAGGGCCGTTAATGGGTATAAAGAAAATTACTGTTCATTCTGGCCTAGAGTCACTGTGGGCCTGTAAAGGGATGAAAGATACGAAGGCCTCATATGGGCCGAAAGACGTTGTGGGCCATACATGGGCCGAAAGTGAAATGGGCTGGTGTTATATTCGACGGCCCACATGACGTTGTTGGGCCGATCTCCTTTAGGGCCTAATGGGTTGTGAGTTAACGGGCCGTAAAATGGGCTATTTGTGAAGAGACCGTCAACAGGCTTTTCATGGGCCAGCCCGTTAACTTTTGACCAAGTCAAACGAGCCAGCTTTGTAAGCTAAATGGGCTAGTGGTGTGCTGTGGCACGTGTTGACATATCATAGGCGCCTATCTGACCCACTGACGAGCTGACACGTGTTTCGTCCGGCCAATAAGAATTTTACACGTGGAAATTTCCCATTGGTCGGGGCTGTTAATGGGTTATCGGATCCAAAACCCGACCTGATAGCTTAACGGCGTTCAGTTACGGTGGATGCCACGTGTCGGTTACCCTTGACGAAAGCACTTCTGTGAAGCGCGATTTATCGTCATGGAAGTGGACACATCCGTGATGATAATATTGGTAATGTCATGGAACACTTCTACGACAGCACAGGTATGACTGTCTTGATTCTGTCATAAAATCGTCATGGATGTACATGCATGACAAAAAATGTGACCTACTGTGACAAACACGTATCATCACGGAAGTGTATTTTTTTGTAGTGCAAAGAATAAGAAAATAAATAAAACTATTTACACGGGAAAGCTCCCAACAAGCAAAAGAAGAACAAGAAATCTTTTTGGGTTTTCTTCTAATTACTACTACTACAGGCATGGAAAGTAAACTAGCTAAAAGCTACAACTAATTTTTTTTGTTTTTCTTAAGGTTTTTCAAACACACAAGAAGAATTCTTAGAAAAGAAAATAAACTAGCATGGATAGTACAATGAAAAATTATGAGCACCGACAACTAGAATGAGTGTGTTAACATGAATGTAATGTCGGTGAGAAATACATACTCCCCCAAGCATAGGCTTTTGGCCTAAGTTGGTCTATGGCCACTGTTGGGCTGGCGGATATCCAAAGTCGTAGACGGGGTTGTACTGAGATGCAGTAGCTACTGCCTGAAGAGCTGCAGCTTGGAGGCGAGCTGCCTCCGTCCTCCTCTCATACTCGTTCGCCTCCTCCCTGGTTATAACATATCTCCTTTTTGCCTGAAAGTTAAAGAAAGTAGGAGCATGGAGGGAAATATGGACAGTGCGCTGTCTGTCAAAGTTTAGTTGGTACTGGAGGAACTATTCATTCCTCTCAAGAAACTGATGGTGAACCATAGCACTATAATCTAGATAAGCAGGATGCAACTCCATATCATTTCCATGTATGGGTATACCAAGATAATTAGCTACACGAGTTGCATAAATTCCACCAAAGAAATCTCCACTTATATTGTTAAGATGCAACCTTCATGCCACAATGGCCCCCAAGTTATATTGTTTATCGCCAAATACCGCACTCTTGAGGACACAAAGATCTGGAACGCACACGTGACAAGCCTCATCTTTACCATTAATGCATCTACCTATAAAGAGAGCAAAATAATGTATGGAAGGGAAATGAATGCTCCCTATGGTAGCTTGTGTGATTTCCCTAGATTCCCCCACTGTGATATTACATACTAGCAAGAAAGTCTTTATATTCAGATTTGTGAGGTTCACTAACATTGCCCCACTGCGGGAGTCTACAAGAAATATTAAAATCTTCTAGGTCCATGGTATATGATTTATCATAAAGATAAAATAAAACAGTGTGAGAATTACGCGAAGATGTAAATTTAAACCTCCTCACAAAGGAATCAGTTAGGTAGTGGTACTTTAGGCACTTATCTGACACGAAGTCCTCAAAATCAGCATTACACATATATGCGTCAAATTCATCCTTGATGCCTGCCTGGACCATAAACTCCTTTGACGACCATTCACACGGCCGCATTTGAGATTCCCTTGGTGGTTCATCATCCGGCTCATGTATTGCGAGCCTTGGTCCTTGCTTCCTTCGGGAACCACCTTGGTACATTTTCCTATGCATTTTATTTCTCCGAAAAAATTCTGAAATTTTAGTGACTCAAAATAAAGGTGAACCAAACTCAACAAGATTGATAGCAACTACTCCCACAAGTGCCTAGAGGCTATATCATGCATTAAAACTACTTTTGACCATTTAAGTTTGACATGCAAGCTCAAGAATAGGGTCACCTTTGCAGCAAAAATTTGCAATAAATAAAGCACTAGAACAAAAACTAATTGGACCATTAGAGGAGTCACATACCGAAGAACAATCTCCCCAAACAGTTTTGTGAATGGAGCTTTGAGCAAAGAGATCGAAAATGGCAGCAAGATGAGCTAGAACACGGGTTTGAGCTATGGGAGGGTTTTTTCTGGAGGAAGATGAAGTGAGTGGGTGCTGGAATAAGTGAAGGGGGTCCATGTGGGGCCCACGAGGTAGGGGGCGTGCCCTAGGGGGGTGGGTGCGCCCTGTGCCCTCATGGCCAAATGGTGGGCCCCCTGGTGTGTTGTCAGTGCTAGAAATTCTTAAATATTCTACAAAAAATCATATTTCATTTTCAGGACATTTGGAGAACTTTTATTTTCGGGGTATTTTTATTGCAAGGATAATTCAGAAAACAGACAGAAAATACTATTTTTTCTCTATTTAATCTAAATAACAAAAAGTAAAGGGAGGGTACAAAGAGTTGTGCTTTCTAACTTCATCCATCTCGTGCTCATCGAAAGGAATCTACTAACAAGGTTGATCATGTCTTGTTAACAAACACTTTGCGAATCGCATGAAACCGGAGAATTTTCAAATAACACTAGGTTACCTCAATGGGGATATGCATGTCCCCAACAATAAGAATATCACATTTCTTCTGATAGTAGGAAGAGGGAATTCAAAACCTCCAATAGTAATCGTTGAAATTTTTCCAATAGAATTGATACTGTGGACTTGAGGTTGTTTCCTCGGAAAGTGTACCATATGCTCATTACCATTAACATGAAAAGTGACATTGCCTTTGTTGCAATCAATAACAGCCCCTGCAGTATTCAAAAAGGGTCTACAAAGGATAATAGACATACTATCGTCCTCGGGAATATCAAGAATAACAAAGTTCATTAAAATAGTAACGCTTGCAACCACAACAGGCACATCCTCATAGATACCGACAGGTATAGCAGTTGGTTTATCGGCCATTTGTAAAGATATTTCAGTAGGTGTCAACTTATTCAACTCAAGTCTAGGGTATAAAGAGAGAGGCATAACACTAACACCGGCTCCAAGATCACATAAAGCAGTTTTAACATAGTTTCTTTTAATGGAGCATGGTATAGATGGTACTCCGGGATCTCCTAGTTTCTTTGGTATTCCACCTTTAAAAGTATAATTGGCAAGCATGGTGGAAATTTCAGCTTCCGGTATCTTTCTTTCATTTGTAACAATATCTTTGATATACTTAGAATAAGGATTTATTTTAAGCATATCAGTCAAACGCATACGCAAAAAAGATAGGTCTAATCATTTCAGTAAAGCGCTCAAAATCCTCATCATCATTTTTCTTGGATGGTTTAGGAGGAAAAGGCATGGTTTTCTGAACCCATGGTTCTATATCTTTATCGTGCTTCCTAGCAATGAAATCTCGCTTATCATAACATTGATTGTTTGATTGTGGGTTATCAATATCAACAACAGGTTCAGTCTCTACATCATTGTTATTGCTAGGTTGAGCATCAGCATGAACATCATCATTAACATTATCACTAGGTTCATGTTCATTACCAGATTGTGTTTCAACATCAGAAATAGAAATATCATTGGGATTCTCAGGTGTGTTAACAACAGGTTCACTAGGAGCATGCAAAGTCCTATAATTTTTCTTTTTCTTCTTCTTAGAAAGACTAGGTGAACATTAGTTCTCTGAGGATCTTGCTCAATTCCCTTAGGGCGGCCCTCAAGATGCAAAGGTTCCTGAGTCATTTTATCCCCTCTAGTCATAACTCTAACAGCATTATCTTTTTTCTTATTATTTAATTCATTAAGCAAATCATCTTGAGATTTAAGAAATTGTTCTACCTGAGTGGTAACCATAGAAGCATGTTTACTAATAAATTTAAGGTCACCTTTAACTCTAGACATATAATTTACATAAGTGTTCAATCATATAATTAAGCATTATGTTTCAATTGTCTACCAACATAAGCATTGAAGTTTTCCTATTTAACAATAAAATTATCAAACTCATCCAAGCATTGGCTAGCAGACTTATAACAAGGAATATCACCTTCAACAAATCAATAGAGAGAATTTACCTTTACTACCTATGTCAGGTTATTAAGACCATTTATTTCCTCAATAGGTGGTAAATTCTTAAGATCAAAAGCTTTAATACACTTTTCTTTCATAGTTTTCTTTGCCTCTTGCATATCTTCAGGACTGAGAAATAGAATACCCCTTTTCTTCAGAGTTTTCTTAGGAGTTGGTTCAGGAAGTGTCCAATAATTATCATTACTCAATATATTATTCAATACCAATTCAACTTGGTCAACAGTTCTTTCCCCGGAAAACAGAACCAGCACAACAATCCAGGTGGTCTCTGGAAGCATCGGTTAGTCCATTATAAAAGATATCAAGCATTTCATTTTTCTTGAGAGAATGATCAGGCAAAGCATTAAGTAATCGGAGAAACCCCCACAAGCTTGTGGGAGACTCTCTTCTTCAATTTGCACAAAATTATATATTTCCCTTAAGGCAGCTTGTTTGTTATGAGCGGGGAAATATTTAGTAGAGAAGTAATAAACCATATCCTGGGGACTACGCACACAACCAGGAGAAAGAGAATTAAACCATGTTTTAGCATCACCCTTTAATGAGAACCCAAAATAACTTAAGGATAAAGTAGTAACGAATTTTTTCCTCATGAGTGAATAGGGTGGCTATATCATTCAATTTAGTAAAATGTGCCACAACAGTTTCACATTCATAGCCATAAAAAGGATCATATTCAACCAAAGTAATTAACTCGGCATCGACAGAGAAATCATAATCCTTATCAGAAATACAGATAGGTGAAGTAGCAAAAGCAGGGTCATGTTTCATTCTAGCATTCAAAGTCTTTTCTTTCACCTTAGCTAACAGTTTCTTAAGATCATATCTATCTTTGCAAGCAAAAAGGTCTCTAGCAGTCTCTTCATCCATAACATAACCCTCAGGCACATTAGGCAATTCATATCTAGGGGGAGAATCTTCATCATCACTTTCACCAATATTATCTGTTTCAATAATCTCATTTTCTCTAAACCTAGCAAGTTGTTCATCAAGAAATTCACCTAATGGCACAATATTATCAAGCATAGAAGTAGTTTCATCATAAGCATCATGCATAGCTGAAGTGGCATCGTCAATAACATGCGACATATCAGAATCAATAACAGGTGTAGGTGTCGCAAATTTACTCATAATAGACGATGAATCAAGTGCAGAGCTAGATGGCAGTTCCTTACCTCCCCTCGTAGTTGAGGGAAAAATATTGGTTCTTTCATCTTTCAAGTTCCTCATAGTGATCAACAAATATAAATCCCAAGTGACTCAAAGAATTGAGCTATGCTCCCCGACAACGATGCTAGAAAATAGTCTTGATAACCCACAAGTATAGGGGATCACAACAGCTTTCAAGGGTAGAGATTTCAACCCAAATTTATTGATTCGACACAAGGGGATCCAAAGAATATTCTCAAATATTAGCAGTTGAGTTGTCAATTCAACCAAACCTGAAAGACTTAATATCCGCATCAAAGTATTTAGTAGCAAAGTAGTATGGAAGTAACAGTAACGGTGGCAAAACTAACAATAGCAGTTTTTGTAGCAATCGTAACAGTGGCAACGAAAAAGTAACTAAGCAAAGATCAATATGTGAAAAGCTCGTAGGCAATGGATCTATGATGGATAATTATGTCGGATGCAATTCCTCATGCAACAGTTATAACATAGGGTGACACAGAACTAGCTCCAATTCATCAGTGTAATGTAGGCATGTATTCTGAATATAGTCATACATGCTTATGGAAAAGAACTTGCATGGCATCTTTTGTCCTACCCTCCCGTGGCAGTGGGGTCCTATTGGAAACTAAGGGATATTAAGGCCTCCTTTTAATATAGTACCGGACCAAAGCATTAACACTTAGTGAATACATGAACTCCTTAAACTACGGTCATCACCAGGAGTGGTCCCGATTATTGTCACTTCGGGGTTGCGGGAACATAACACATAGTAGGTGACTATTGAGTTGGAAGATAGGATCAAGAACTCACATATATTCATGAAAACATAAAAGGTTTAGATCTGAAATCATGGCACTCGGGCCCTAGTGACAAGCATTAAGCATAGCAAAGTCATAGCAACATCAATCTTAGAACATAATGGATACTAGGGATCAAACCCTAACAAAACTAACTCAGTTACATGATAAATCTCATCCAACCCATCACCGTCCAGCAAGCCTATGATGAGATTACTCACGCACGGCGGTGAGCATCATGAAATTGGTGATGGAGGAAGGTTGATGATGATGATGACGATGGATTCCCCTCTCTGAAGCCCTGAACGGGCTCCCGATCAGCCCTTCCTAGGAAGATTAGGGCTTTGTGGCGGCTCCATGTTGTAAAATGCGATGAATCCTTCAGGGGGCCCACGAGGCAGGGGGCACGCCCAAAAGCGAATATATGTAGTTGGGGTTGAGGTCGGTGGATTCGCAGGGGGCCCACGAGGCAGGGGGCGCGCCCTGCACCCTCATGGACAGGGTGTGGGCCCCCTGATGCTGATTCTTTCGCCAGTATTTTTTAGTAATTCCAAAATGTGTCTCCGTGGATTTTTAGGTCATTCCGAGAACTTTTATTTCTGCACAAAAATAGCACCATGGCAATTATGCTGAAAACAGCGTCAGTCCCGGTTAGTTCCATTGAAATCATGCAAGTTAGCACTACAAAAAAAATACACTTCCGTGATGATACGTGTTTGTCACAGTAGGTCGCTTTTTTTGTCATGCATGTACATCCATGACAAATTTACAACAGAATCAAGATAGTCATACCTGTGTTGTCGTAGAAGTGTTCCATGACATTACCAAAATTATCATCACGGAAGTGTCCACTTCCATGACGATAAATCGCGCGTCACATAAGTGCTTTCGTCAAGGGTGACCGACACGTGGCATCCACTGTAATGGAATGCCGTTAAGCTATCAGGTCTGGTTTTGGATCCGATAACCCGTTAATAGCCCCGACCAATGGGGATTTTCCACGTGTAAAATCATCATTGTCTAGAGGAAACACGTGTCGGCTCATCTTCGGGACAGATGTCATCCACTCACTGGACAGAAGGCGCCTATGATATGTCGATACGTGGCACGGCCCAACAAGTTTAAATGGGCCGGCCCAGCTAAAGGCCCACAAGATTTTGCGGACCATAATGGGCCGGCCTAGCTAAAGGCCCACGAGATTTTGCGGACCATAATGGGCTGGCCCAGCTAAAGGTCCACAAGATTTCGCGGGCCATAATGGGCCGGCCTAGGTAAAGGCCCACAAGATTTTTGTGTGCCATAATAGGCCGGCCCAGGTAAAGGCCCGCAAAATTCTTGCGGATCATAATGGGCCGGCCCAGCTAAAGGCCCACGAGATTTCGCCAACATTAATTGGCCGGCCCAGCTATAGGCCCACAAGATTTTGAGGACCTTAGTAGGCCGGCCTGTTAACTGGCTGCCATGTTTTGGGCCAAATGCCGGCCCATATTTGATATGGTCTATTAATGGCCTGCCACGCTCCGGGCCTAATAGTGGCCCATATGAGATCTGGCCCGTTAAAAGCCTACCATGTTCTGGGCCAAATTACGGCCCAGATCAGGTCCGGCCCTTTAAGAGGTTTTGGGCCTAATTATGGCCAATATCAGATTCAGCCCGTCAACTGGACACTATGCTTTTGGGACCACTTGCTAAAGGCCCACTTAGTAATTCGGCCTGATATTAGTTTTGGCCTGTTAAGGGCCCGTTTAACATTTCGGCCCTATATTAATTTCAGCCTGTTAAAAGCCCGTCATATAGTTGGGCCTAACTATGGCCCGGTTTGCATCCGGCCTGCTCGCAGCCGATATCTGATTGGGCCAAACAAGGACCGAGACAATTTTTCGGCCTGTTAAAAGCCCGTGATTTGATTCGCACAATCATGGGCCGGGGTTCATTTCGGGCTGCTACCGGCCCGTGAGCTGATCGGCACGTTTCAGGCCCAACCTACATCGTTATTGCATGACGGCCCGATTATGTACCGTAATTTTACGGTTTGGCCGGTTTACTGCGAAGACAGGATATATATACAGTAAAATAACTGCAACATCGTGAATAAGAAAAAACCTATACTATAAAATAAAGAAATTACGGCACATTACATCCACTGGGCATCAAAGTTCGCCACTATGATAATAAAGCACAAGCAGACAGCAGATTACATACACTGGGCATCAAAGATCACCAGCAGTGCAAATAAACACGCTAACAAAATAATATACAAAACCGACAGCACTTCAATAGAGTTCAAGAAAGGTTAGCCCTGCTGGGGAGCTGTAGTGCAAGCAGCTGAGCAAGATGATGAGACTGCGCTTGTTCAACACTTATATCTTCCTCACTCTAAAAGATAAACAAGCAGACAGATGACAGGTTTTGCACATAAAAGTATAAGTGCTGACAATTCATCACATTTCTTACTGACGAATAAAGTGACACACTTTAAATTTGCATTAACACAATATGGTATTGTTCAGGTCAAGATATGGTAGGAAATGACATTTTGAAGGAGTTGGCAGCTTCACGACACCACTGGATTACAGATCAAGAACTCATAAGTATCAATGGTTAGTGTGCTGTCAATTTATACCATTTCAGATTGGAAAATAAAGAGACGGTTTAAATAATAGTAGAATTATATGACATTTTTCATAGTTAAGACATTGTAGAATATTACATTGTGCTGTAGTGGGTAGGTTCACCACACCACTGGATTATAGATGAAGAACAGAAGCATACATGCAGTGCAAAAGAACATCACTTGCTCTGTATAGTTTAATTTACATGGTATGAAGAAGGAACTTGGTTGTACAACTGAAAACATAAATTGAGAAAGGACGAACTTTTGTTTATGAACTACATATAATAAACTTTAAACAAGCAATTTGATGCAAACACCAAAAATAAACAGCTGTTGCAGTCATGCCTAACCAAATATATACAACAAAGTTTGAAAGGCTTGAGATGGATAAACTTACATTATTGGTGAAGACAGGCTCTATAAAGGCCTTGTCCATGCTGATGGGGGGGCAATTCAAGAATTTTACCACATAATCTTCTTCAAAAGCATTGCCTTTATTCTACATTTTGTTAAGAGTAAATATAGATGTGATAATATACGAAAAAATGGAGAATATTTAAGATAAGATGAAGAGTGATGCTACATAACCAAGTAGCTATAAATGTAAGTGCAATGATACAGGCAAAAAGTACAACCAAGAGCAATGCACAGCTAAACTTCTTCAGTACCAACCTTATGGTAAGAGTAAATATAGATCTGATGTGTAGAAAATGGAGGGCAAAGGAAAATAAGCTGCAGAGTGATGGTACATGAACAACTACCTGTCATTATAAGTACACTGATAAAGGACAACATGTACTTACAAGAACAATGCAGAGCTAAAAAAACATTGGCATTGGATATATTCTACACTAATGTAACCATTCATACAGATCAGATAATTTGGAGCGAACAATTGATAAGCAAGCTATCATGCATACTGCTGTCACATAATGAACCAGGTATGTACGCAAGTACAGTGATACAGGACAACAGGTACTAACAATAGCAAAGCAGCGGGCAGCATATTTGCGATATCCTGTCGTTCTTGTCAAACCAGAATTCTTCTTCGCGCAGATTTCCTGCAAAAAAGATCCGTAAGGCACATGCGGAAAAGTAGAAGTTCAAATTGTCATGTGATTTCATAGACAGTACCTCATCCTGGGAACAAGACCAGTGCATAACAAGGTTTTTCCATTCAATGTCTTCTAAATTTAGCACAGGAGACTTCACCGGAAATTCGTTTATAGACTTGCCATCAAAGTGTGATTTCCTCAGGTAACACCAATACTGCTGTAATGCTTCCTTGAAATGCACAAGCAAGCTTTTCTCGTCATGACTATCCAGATTGACCCTCGCCTAGTTACAACAATGTAATGTAAATCATTGATGTGTTCAATCAGCAGAAAACAGGAAAATAATATCCATTAATAATAGCACTTACATGTAAGTTGGACAGGAAGATGTGAAAATGGTGTTTGTCTTCACAATAATCTTCCCATGATGGGAATATATGCACGTAGTCCCTAACAACATTGAAAGCATTGTCTTTTAAATTGGGAATGAATGGAATGGGGTTCCAATCTGCAAGAATTGGTCGTCTTTGTAGTTGGGATAGGTCTTCGGCCGGTGGACTTGCTGTACTTTTTGCTGGAGTGGGATTTTTCTGTGGTACAATTGGTGCTATGGCAAATGAAATCGGTATACCTTTTGCTGGAGTGCAGGTCCTGTGTGGTGGGGCTAGTGGTGTGGTCAGTGAAGTATGGGTACAGTCTGCTGGAGTCGGTCCTATGTTTTGTGTCACTGGTTGTACAGCCAATATAAGTGGGGTGCTTTCTGATTTCTCCGGCACCACCACGTTTTTCAAGGACTTTGCTGGTGCTCCTTCAGGTTCGGCAATCACCCTCTTCCTTTTTGATTTCTGATGCACAAGAACAGCATTTGAGTGGAAAAACATGGTATGATGATAGATGGAATATGTATTGATAATGGATGGGCATGGCATCTCGACATATATGATGAGTAAACTAAGCAGATGGCGGTGCAACAAAGTAGAAGAAATGCAAGACAACATATGCAAGATACCCGCAATCAATAAAACATTGCCAAATTAGAACAGGCACCTTGATGGGTGAAGAGGACAGGCCATGTGCCTTTGACTCCTCGAGGTTAGAATAGTCATTAGGATGATATTCTGAACAAGAATCAACAGATGGGGAGCATATGAGTTTCATTGTATCCAGAATGGAACTCAATGCCTTGGTGCCAATTTTGTAAGTCATTGCAGTGTTTAGCTTCAAGAGTGGACTGCTGCTAGTGCGACACAAAGCAGCTACACAGGTCATAGTGTAGATATAACGGGAAAACCTTAAGCATCAGAGTAAAATCAGCAAAGTGGAACTTGCTGGAATATATGTGCTAGTATTGCCAGTATGCCTAGAAAGGCTTCGGATACCAGCTCTCTTCAAGTGAAGGTGTGGTACTGTTAATATCAATGTAACTCTCAAAGGCGACACAGCTCCCTGCATTTCCTTACTATTCTTATAGGATTCAAGTGGGCAGGCCACTACAAATCCTATTCCTATGTTTACAAGATCATACAAATCAAAGAGGCTCAAAGTGTCCATCACAACCGACCGTATAGACCTCTACACTGCAAATGTCCCTGCTCATCTTCAGTACAAGGAACATACTGTACTACTATCATACTCCCTCCATTCCAAAATATAAGTTTTGGTAGAGATTTCCACTATGGATCACATACAGATGTATCCAGGTACATTTTAGAGTGTAGATTCACTCATTTTGCTCCATGTGTAGTCCATGGTGGAATCTATACAAAGACTTGTATTTATGAACGGAGAGAGTGCATATTAAAGAAGAACGGAAGAGGAACATGGTAAAGAAGAGCAAGCAAATTTTGGATAATAAAATGTTGGTTGCGCAGTGCCCACACATGATGAACCAGAGCGCATTAAGAATGCAACTCCTAGCTGTCTCTCAACCATTTCAGGTGGTTGGATGAAGATCCTACGTCTCCTAACCCTTCTTCTTCCTCGTCTCTGATTCTTCCCATACAGAACACAGCACGGGCCATCGGCTGGACCACCGGCCCCCACCGCATGTGTTCCTCCGCCACCCCCCCCCCCCCCCCCACCCCCCCCCCCCATCGAGTTTTCTTCGTTCGGCGAGGCCCAACAACCACCCGAGCCCCTTCGATCGCACCGGTGAACTCCGGCGAGCTCTGAAAAATCGACTGACCCAATTTTGAAATTTAGTCTACTGTGATTTAACTAGTGTGGAATATAAAAGGGGGAAACCATAAGCATTACGAGTATGGTGTTGAGCGTGCCATGGCGGATCTGAAGGTGCAAACCAGACAAAGGCAACTTCGCAACCAAGACAAGAAATCAGAGTAAAGCAGTGGCAATCTATTTTCTTGATGCGATAAATAAGTTGAGCAGATACGAAAGAGTACCACCTCTGGTGCAGCGCTGTGTAGGTATCTGCTGAGAATTTGACGGTGTTGCGGTAGCGATGGCTGTCGGCGGCGTGGAAGAAGATCTAGGAGGATAGGCGGTGGCGGCGGGGCGCGGTGGATGAGACGCTCGTAGGAGCGGCGTCGGCAAGGTCGACGACGGCAGGGATGAAGCGAGAGGACGGGATGCAAGGATCCCGGTCCGAAGCCGTGGATGAGAGAGGTCGATCTCTTGTAATGGATGGCAGCGTCGGGGTATCAGCTCCGGCACGGTGGAGGAGGACGGCGGTGGATGGGGTGGCGGACAGCGGCGGACGGAGGAGGGTGGGGTGGAGAGGGTGTTTTGGCGCCCACGGAGTATGAATGGGGAAAAGGGAGGTAGAGAGGAAGGGGGAACCATGTATCAGGGCGCGCTTGTCTCAAATGCGAGGAAATTTACAAACTTAGCCCCCGTTTCAAATTTCTACTACATCACAGCAACACTAGTCGGTCGGGGATAGGACGGTAATCTCGCATACACCGAATATTTGCCGACGAGAGTTTGTTTTTGGCGCCCATCGTGTATGAATATGAATCGGGGAGGGAGTCGATTTCAGCCGAGGACACACTGTGTTTCGGCGCCCACCGTGTATGAATCCGGGTGAGAGGCGGTTACGTCACGTTTGGGTGAAATTACAAACCTACCCCTATCGAAACCTATAGAAATCCAGCATATAGGCTTTGCGTGGCAGGGATAGGCAGCAGTGATTTCCGTCTCACAGATTTTGGTTCCAGGCGGTTACTGCGACTTTCCCCGCTTCGTTCAAATTTTGCAGAGTGCACGTTTACCGTGCCAACTCAATTCGAATCCCGTTTGTATTCCTTTTTTTTCAGGCGGGATCCATTTTCAATTGGAATTACATTCTATATACATCATTTTTTATATATACTTTCAAAAGCACAACACCATTTATACATAAATATGGTTTACAAATGGCATGATCTCAGATTCATAAGGTTGTATCCATCAATTTGGATTTTCATATATTTGAAACCACTTTATGTTGAAATCCAATGTATGCATTCCTCGCTAACTGTCTCCAATTAATGCGTGTTTCATGCGGGTTTTTTTACTTCTCAAACATGTATAATGTGTTTCACACACACAACATATAGTGTAATCCCGTTTAGACATTAATTGCATATAAACCATGCATTGTTTGTAATTGAAGAATCTATGGATCACCAATATTGATAAACTATATAACATTACACGTGTGCCCAAATTCAAATGAAAATTCATGTTTGATACACCAATTTGTGTTATGATATTATCGATGACGTGATCTCCAGTTTAAATATTTGAATCCCCTTTAATCCAGATATTCGTCTCATATAGCTATTACTCATGCTTATATAGGACTATCTCTCTGGACCTATACGCGTTCATCGTCTCTCAGGTATCTCTCGTGCTACCTGTATGTCGACAATAATCTTTTATCTTCGTAACACACTGACGGTACTCTCTCCCTCGACCTTCATCACTCTATCTCTCTCTAAGTATATCTCGCTCCCTACTATGTGTCTCTAACTATGATTCTCCATGTGGAATCTCTTTCTCTCACACAAACACAAAACTTTGTCTCCCGGGGTCTCATTTATCTCTACTATTCCCATGTGTGCCACTCGCACACCCCTCATACAGAGATGTCTTTCGCTCCTTAGATATGAGAACCTACGACTCTTCCTCATCAATATCTCTTTCTCACACACATTCACAAACTCTGTCTCCCAGGGTGTCATATTTCTCCATTGTTCTCATGTATGTCGCTTACACACACCCTCTCTCCCTAGAGATATCTTGCGTTCCCTCGTATGTCTCTCTAGCTATCACTCTCGTTGTGACATATCTTTCTCTATCGCAGACACAAAACTCCGTCTCTCAGGATCTCATTTCTCTCTGATATCTGTTTGTATGTGACTCACACGCACCCTCTCTCTATCTCTCTCACACCCACACACATAACCCAGCCTTCTGATCCACTCGACTCCTATCTCTAACACACACTAGATAGCATCTTTATCTTTCTATTTATTTGTTTCTCCATCAACCTTCTTTCTCGCCCTCACTCTTGATTCCTATCACGCACACTACATATGTTTCTCTCTACATGCTGTCAAGTGCCCTCTCACACACATATATAACTTCACCCTTTGAACCACCCGACGGTCATCTCCAACACCCAAACTAGCGGATGTCCCTCTAGCTAGCATCTCCATCTCTGTATCTACCTGTAGTTTCTCCGTCAACATTTCTTTCTCGCACGGAGTCTTGATTCCTATCACCTACACTATATATGTCTCTCCATACATATGCATTTATAGGTTGGTCTCTTTTGCACAATCGTTGTGCCTCACTCCCTCTGCTCGCCATAGATGCATGCTCCAGCCCACGCCACTATCTCTTAAAGAGAAAAACACATGCTCAATTGTCGGGACTTCTTCCATGCATTCTCACATGCATGCATATTGTCATACTGATCTGTCTCTCCCATGTCGTTGATCTTATGAATTATGTCTTCTTTCTTTTATCTCGATCATGCGCGCGCGTGCACACACACATCCCACGTATACATGTATACCACTCACACATGCACGTTCAAGGTCTCTATGTCTCCATACGTAGTTAATTACCCTCAATCCTAACGCCACATCGAATCGTTCTCCTCTTTTGTGCACATAACTTCCGCCTGGATGGGTAAAACACACACTCACACTTAACAATCTCCTTCTAGATACCCCCCCGCCTCTCACTCTTCCCCTATATCCCTGAAACCAATAAGACCATCCCTTAGTTTAATTCCCGCCTACATGCACCATCGATATATAGTAGTCTTCCTCAGTGTCTCTCGAACAAACACGTTCTCTCGAAGTCGACTCCTCTCACGCGCACACGCCTTCTCTCCCCTCCCTACGGGCATTTTCTCTCTCACACCCCATCATTGGTAGCCTCTACCATACACATCACCTCTCTATGATGAAAGCCATGCACACTTAAATTATATCCGCCACAGAGGACCCCGCGACACACACACACACGCACGCACCCCCCCAACACACACACACACCCACACTAAGACTCCATCTCTCTCTCACACACACACAAACACACACACACACAAGCACGCACGCCCCACCACACACACACAATAAGACTCCATCTCTCTCCCTCTCTCACACACACAAACTAAGACTCCATCTCTCTCTCCTCTCTCTCTCTCTCTCACACACACACACACTAAGACTCCATCTCACACACACATGCTCTAGGCAGAGCATTTGTTCCTACCACCCTTCATCCAACCTTACCCGTATGATAAACAATCACCTTTATTTACTTGCATAACATGGACAAATTCCACTTTACTTTAGTAGTCAGCAAACTTATCATTTGTACCCTTATAAAAAAACGAGTTGGTGGTGATGGTGTGCCTGCCATCTTGTAATACAAACCGTATGATCTATATCCGAGGATAGAAAGAAAACTATGATAATTTTACAAAAGATACCGGCACCTCTCTCCACATCATTATCTCTCGCAACCTCATTGCTCGGCAATTAAAAAAAGGAATAAGTCTCTGGAACAATCTAGCATGCATGGTGGCCGCTGCCGCCTGCCGGCGCCGTCCATCCCCATGCCTCCACCCATTCCGACCACCAGTCACCACCACGCTCCACTCCTCCTTGCCTTATCTCTCATCTTTCATTTTTTCGATGACATTCTCGAGATACTAGTTTTCGATAAAATTATTGAGATCTCACTTGTTTTTACACATGGGATTACTCCTGCATGGGTCAATCACAATAGGTGTTCTATAAAAAATGCATATTGATGTTCCGTGCAATGCACGAGAATCTTGCTTGTAATTATATAACGCAAATCACGAGCAGGAAGTGACATTTTTTTGATAGAACCACGTTAACATGGCCACGTAAATCACTAGCTAAAGTAAATACCATTATACTTATATCCCGATGCAAAAGGTTGAGTACATGTCCGAAGAGTAGAGTCGCACGCATGCGCTCTATTTCTCAGAATCTCTCTCTCACACACACACCAGTTACGTGATGCCCACTTCAGCAGACACATATGTTACAATTTGTGCACCCGCGGGTACATGTGATGCTGCGCATTTATTTAAGCTGGAAGGCAAACCCAAATAGTAGCTGCATTCATTCCCCTCCTGCCGCCTCTTCTCTGGTCGCCGTCGCCCGGTAGCCATGGGCCGGCCGAAGGTAACAACATACGCCATACTCCCGCCGGAGCGGCGCTTTAATATGGAAATTTTAGTGGTCATGCATGCATCTTTTTGTGCTAGCACTCCTATATAAGGGTTGACCGGTCGCTTCCCCCGGACGTGCGCGGGAGGTGAAAGAGGAAGGAGAAGGGAAGAGGGCTATGGACTAACGTTTTTTACCACAATTTCTTAGGAAACTGAGTGCAATAATTGAGTAGTTTTGCAAACTACTAGTACTACACCTGAAACGGTTCAAAACCTATACTCCCTTGCCAGCGCGCGCTTCCCGCGTGAAACGGTAAGCATCCCCCTGGAGCGTCAGTGCCGCATTAATGCCCGGCCAGAGCGGAGGCGACCTCTCACTAGCGTCGACTTTGAAGTGGCGCGACGGCCGAGAGAGAGCCGCTTCCCGGTGCACGCGACTGCTCCGCGTCGAGACTGGCCATAGGCCCTGTTTGGATCCATGGGTTAGAGTTAGTTTGAGCTAGTTGGGGCTCAAATAGCCCTAAACTATCCAAGCATGAGGGTTTAAATTGGAGCAAGTTGCACTGAACCCACCAAAAAAAACTATCCCACCCAAGAGGTGCTAACTGGAGATAGTTCTCATTGGGACCATTGAAAAATCACTTTTCTCTCTCCATGAAGTGCATTTATTGTCAATATAACCCTGTCACCCAAACACCTCTTTGGCTATAGTTAGTTCAGGGTTAGTCATGAGTTAGTCTAACCCCTAGCTAAGTTAGAGTATCAAACAGGAGCAGTATAGGACATGCAAGTTGCTCAAAGCATACAGGCAAATTCGTACGTGAAAGGATTTTTTCTTCTTTTTGAAAACGGAACGTGAAATGATTTTTTTTAGAATGCTCTTGGCATGTCGCTAACATATGATAGTTAACTGAGCTCAATAGACGGCAGAAACGCCAGCCCGCCGCACTTTGATAGAGACGAGGAGGGAGAAGCGATACATGCTGCTGGATTACTAGAGATAGGTGTCGCACGCAAGCCAAGAAATATGGTGATAGCGTGGGTTAGCCATGTACTAGTATGATACTACACTGGGCTGCCGTGTTTCGTACTCTTCCAGTCCACTTTGGAGATGATTGGTTAATTTTATATCATTGAATAATATCAAATATTATGAGTGCAGACGCTCCACCATGAGGTTCCTTGCTCCTTCTCGATCGTCCGGAATCTATGTTCTTCCACTCTATTTTTTTACGTGAGCTTTGTTCATCCTTTTGCCAACACGCGACACATCTAGCATCAAGGTGCACGTGTTATACAAGGATAGTTCCATCTATATGAAGAACACGTGGGGCTGGAACTACGAGACGAACATGTACCCAGGAGTGGACGTATGAACCTGAGTAATGTAGCGCAGTAAGTGAAGTAGAAAGGCACAAATGGTATGAACATGCGCGGCATATAGGGTGTGTTTGGTTGCGTTCTCGTCTCAGCATAGTTGTTCCCTCTTCATGCATGCTCAACTCAATAACCCTCTTCATGCATGCTTCTAGTGTATTTTTGCTAAACTAGTGTGGACTCATGCACCCTCCATACACTCTACCAAACACCCAAAAGTAGGTCGAGAAGGGAACTCTTGGGCGGCATTTGTCTCTTACTATGTACTACCACTAAATGTTGTACGTGCAATGCACGGTGATGTTATGGAGTACGTGCCTAAGTACTCTACTACTACTATATTAGTTGGAGGCACATATTAACTTCTATATTTGTTTACGTGTATACCCCGAGACCTTCGAACTAGACATGTCTTTGTCTCTAGGTCACACATTGTATCGTTCATACCACTAAGTACTACTACGTGTGGTATCCGACCCAGAAGTGGAAGAAGTGGAGATGCTCTACCACGCTGTTTTTCTACGCTAGGCTCTACCACACTGTTCATGTCCCACTCCTTTCGCTGACGTGTGGGACATCCAGCACGTGTCGTGTTTGGCACCCTTCGTCGTAAGAGTTGAAATGCTAGCATTCATTAGAAATAAAAAATAATTATAAATCGGCAGTGATACTATTTTTTTTGCGAACCAATCAGCAGTGATACTATACCACGCGGTTTCCTTGCTCCTCGATATCAGAAAGAATACTTCCGTTCGCCAACATGTGGGACGTAGAACTCCAAGGGAGTCACCCAGGTTGTCACGCCGCAGTAACAATGACTAATGAGCCGTCAAATCACAGGCCCACTTCCCACTTTGAAGTTGCTTGGACGAAGGAACCATCATGACTTCATTGAATTCCGCTTCTTGAAGAAAACTACTATACCAGTAGTACTGCTAGCTACAGTAGTTACTCCAACAGAGGCGTCCTTCGTTCATAGGATAGGAATATGAAAATCATAGGAAGTGAGATGACATGCATCTCAATTCCTATAGAGAAAGAGATGCCATTTGATCCTTAGGATAGGAATTTTTCCATTTAGTCTAGGCCAATGTACTGGTAATTTGCTCTAAAAACTACAGTAGTACTGGTACATGCTCGTACTCAGACACACACACACACTAACTAACTACTAGTACTACTACTTCTCACATGCTAGCCAGACGCCGTCGTTGTCCTTCCCGGCTTTGTCGGCGACACCCCACCGTGCTTGGATCTCCGCCGACCTCTCCGCAGCAGCGCATGCATCCTTTTCTTTCTTGCGGCGGCGGGCCTCTCATTTCTTGAGTGCTTTCTGACTTTTCTGCTCCCTCTGTGCGGCTTTGGCCGCCTCTTGCTCTACCGCCCATTCGGCCTTGGCATCTTCAAATTCCTCCCACATAGTTGTGAGGTCGCGAGCGGCAATGAACTCGGCATGGCGGGAGGCCATCGCTTCCCTACCATTTTGTGTGCGGTCGTGGGCGGCGAGGAACTCGGCGCGGCGGGATGCCATCCCTACCTCACCGGTTAGTGTGCGGCGAAGTGGCATGAACGACGCTTGGTGAGAGCTCTGGGGTGGAGTGGCCGGACAACCGTATAGTGCATTGGTTTGTCAAGAGCTCAAGGACAGAAGACGAAGCAAATTTAGATTCACCTTCAATCTTGGTCATTTATTACCAAGTAAAATGCATTGGCGGTCATCGAACTTGTCTTGATAGCTCACTTTGATCATTGTATACGAGATATGGTGATTATACGGTCACTGGCTCAGCGTATAGCTCCGTATTTGTCTAGTTGACCAGTCAGACAGTCTGTATGCTCCTCATCAGCTCATGTTCTTAATCTATCTACGCGGGCCTACCTGTCAATGGAGAAAGAAATACTATAAAAACCAAAATTATGCTAGAGTCCGGACCGCTTCCGGAGCCCGCTCTCACTGCCCTGGCCCCTCAAGACGCCAGCTGCCCTCCGTATGCATGCATAGCAAGTAGTACTCCTTATGTGGAGGAGAGAGAGGCATTGACAAAGTCAACGAGTGGGCTCCGTCTTTACACGTGCTCCTTGGTATAAAAAATAATTCTAAAAAAGGCATAAAAAACAATTTTGTCTTAAAAAAGAAAGGTAAAAAACATTTGAGAGGAAATAGATAGAGAGAAAGTGAGAAAAAGCTGTAACCTAGGCATTACATGAGGAAGGAGGGAGTGGTGCACATGCCAAGTTCACTGGGCTGCCATGTTTCACACTCCTCCGTCGTAACAGTGGAGACAATAGCTTTCATCAAAAATAAACAATGAATACTCATTGCTCGTCCTCTATATCGGAAAGAATACTTTCATTCGCCGACATGTGGGACGTCGACCATCCTGGTCCACCTGCCATGCACAAAATTATCCTGGTCTACCCCGGTCGTATCGCAGGCCCAACCTTTCCCACTATAAGTTGTTCGGACGAAGGAACCATCATGACTTCGTTGAATTCCGCTTCTTCAAGAAAACTTACTGTACCCGCAATACTGCTACCACACGCGAAGACTGGACGGCACTGTACCACGTCATATCACTGAAACCCACTAGGGCAAACTAGCCCGCCTAGGTCATCTATTTTGGAACAAAGGGAGTACGTCTCTGCACTGCTATGATTTTGTGTTGCACGTCATATCACTGAAACCCACTACGCCAAACTAGCCTGCCTAGGTCTTCGATCGCTAAGCCTACAATTTTAGGAGCTAGGGCTATTGGTCGATCGACGAGGGATAAGTATAAGCGTACCACGAGCTCATCAGCCCCAACGTTTCTCTTCGGTGAGTGTTTTGCAAGTACTATAGCTCGCACAGTAGCTAGCCTACTAACACCAAGAATCATCAAACAAGCCCTGCTGATATGATAAACAGTTCAAACTTACATCTAATCATGCCATATATTACATCAAAAGCTGGTGAGGATAGATCTGTTTCCATAACTCGGAGAGGGTTCGCATGATTCATCGCATGATTCAATATCAAACAAAAGTAGAAAGATCCGCCCACACAAGACAGTGCACTAGCCCTAAGATGGTTTGATAACATGCATCGTTCTAGTAATTAAACACAGGGCAATGCAAACTACCCTTAAGGATTAGCCCGACCAACTATTTCTTGTCATCGATCTCTCGGGCAATGACCACAGCACAGACAGCGGCATAGGAATCGATTTCTGGGGCGATGTCCGCAGGACTGACCGCGACATCGGAATCGATCTCTGGGGCGATGTCCACAGGATGGACAGCGGCATCGGAATCGATCTTCAGGGCGATGCCAACAGGACGGGCCACGACATCAGAATCATCAAGGACGTCCACCGGCACCTGCACAACCCTAACATATTAATAAGCACATTGCAAATAATCAAAAACCACAACTATGGTAATAAGCCATTGTTTTTTACCTTGTGCAGCTCACCGGGGGTTCTCATCCCTCCGGGGGCCATCTCCTCGTCCTCGATGGGGGCCATCACCTTGCTAGGGGAATACTGCTTCTCAACAACGACTATCTCCTCAAACTCAGTCTTGAGCCTCACATTGGTGGCAATCAGAGTTCCTGGGGTAGGCACGGTGGGGCCCTTGCCGTTCATACAACTTCCTTTGAGGAGTTCGTCCGCCAACGTCCTCAACTCTTTGTCCAATGTTTGTTTCTTGGAGTTCTTCGTCTCCATGGGTTGGCCCGCCAACATGGTCAACTCGTTGGTCGGTGCTCGCTTCCTGGAGATCGCTGTCTCCAGTGGGTTGTCCGCCGACAACTCTTTGCCTAGTGCTCCAGGATCCATCAATGAACTGAAAAACAAAAGCAATCAAAAGGAAACCACAATCGCAATGAAAACGGGAAAAGAATAGGATGTGAGAATCGGTCGGTGCTTCGCAAAAAGAAGATTCTTGGAATGAAAATATAGCAGCATAACTGATTCGCCCACCTTTCCTTCATCGGTACAGAAGAAAAATGGCAGAAGTGAGTAGCCTGGAGTGAGGTTTTCTTCAAGAAAGGGAAGAAAGGGCTTGAATGTGCATTCCAGTGAAATGATGGTTGCTTCATCCAGTCCAACTTGGAGGCAACCTTACCACTGCTGGTAAAGGTGTGGGTTTTGTGATATGACGGGTCATGATGGCCACACAGGGATTACAGGTGAGTCTCGACTGTAGCACCTCGCTGTGATTTGGTGGATGGCACGCGGGCACGGATGCTTTGAAATGTCCCGCATCTAGATAGAGCGGCTAGTCATATAGGAGTGCTCAATATTGTGCACCGCGACCAAGACGGATAGGAAAACGAGAGAACTACATAATTAATGCATGAGTTTAATTAGGGTAGTTTTGTAAAGTACGAGATACATTCCTCCAATCGCAAAATTCCTTGGTTCATGAGATTTGAGATTTGAGCCCTATAAACCAGAAGGGAGGGAGTACTGCACATGGTGTAGTCTAGTCACTTGTTGAAATCTCTAGAAAGGCAAATACTCCTTTCTGGTTTACAGGGCTATACTACTCCCTCTGTCTAGGTGTTTAAGTCATCTTAGGCTAACCATAGTGGGAGTAACTTAGCTAGTAACATAGCGTACTCCAAGAATTTTTTCCTTATGTGGCAAATAATTAATGAGAGGTGGTAACATAATATGTTACTGTAACATAGCGCTTTTCAAGATAAGATGAGTCTACAAGCTAATAAATTGTCGGTGTACAAAAAGAGGGGGTACGCTTTTTGTACCCCTATAACTGTGCACGGGCAGTCTGAGCCACGGGCACCACCACATTGAGCAAGGCAAGGGGGGTGAGCCAAGGTAAGGCCGAAGCTCAGGAGAAGCAGAAGGACACCAAGACCAAGACCACAAAGAGCAAAGGGGACGAAACGGACCCCCAGGGCAAGATCCTTGCCGGGAGGTAGTTTTAGCAAACCCGGCAAGACCCTTGCCGTGGAAGCTCGCCCCACACCTACGGAGTGAGTCACCCTTGAGTCCACTGCCCCCATGGGGCAAGGATTAGGGAGACATCCCCATGGTGGCATGCAGATCTTTGTGAAGACATTCAAGATCATATACACCCTTCAGAAGATGATGACCCTTGGCGGGATCCTAGCCAAGGAGGACCACAAGGCCCCCGGCAAGAGCCTTGTCGGGGATGACAGAAGGCGCCACGGCAAGACCCTTGCCGGGGCCCCGGCAAGGCCCTTGCCAAGAACCCCCGTTGGGCCACCATAAAGCCCACGCCAGTCAAACCTCCACCGCCGTTCGCATGCAGCTGCCGACCCACCACTGCACCACCTCAGCTGCCTGGCTGCCTACATGGCACCATGGGCGCCGCTGGCCAGGGCGCGTGTCGACACGAGAGGGAGCGGCGACGGACGAGACAGGTCTCTCCCCCGTCCCCGATAAAGCAAGGACACCTAAGTAGGACGCATTAAATGCGCCTTGTCATGTAATGCAAGGGATAACCTCACATCACTATACCCTTTCTACCTCCTGTGTGCCATTGTGGCCACCCCTTTCCTATAAAAGGAGGCCCGAGGCGACCAGGAGGAGGATTCAGCTTTTTGGAGCTCCTCACGCCCCAGAGCTAGCTCAAGAACACAGATATACAATCCACCAAAGCAGGAGTAGGGTTTTACGCATCCCCGCGGCCCGAACCTGGGTAAACAAACCGTGTGCTATCTGTTTGATCGGCTCTTCTAACGACCCCGCGCCCCGCAACCGTAGTAGGGATTCTTGTGATCCCATAGGTGTCGTTCCCACCGACATCTTTGGTGCGCCAGGTAGGGGGTGCAGTTGTGAGAATCAGCTCTAGCAGTTAGCCCGACACTCCTTCATCTTCGTGACCCTTGAGGAAGAAAGGATGCCAGAAGATCGACACTCGGGCGATCGCAAATAGAAGCTAAGTTGCACTGAACCCTTATTTGTGCTACCCTTCTTATTTGAGGTTATTCCCCCCCCCCTCCCCGGAGATATTTGCTTTGTATGAGAAACCTGCACACCAGGGGGATATACCACGATCAGCAACGCCCTTGCCCTGTTTCGAGTCCGCTCAACAGCTCAAGCGGCTGCGTCGAGAATGGCAGAGTAGCCTTCCGCGATCAGCAACGCCTCCGATTCTGACTCGAGTCAAGCTCGACAGTTCGTGCGGCCGCGTTCAGAACGGAAAGGTGGCTCGTCCGGCAGCACGCGTACCCGGCTGGCCATGGGGATCCGTCCCCAAAACGCCGCTAGGGGCTTCCGTGCCGGCAAGCCTTCCCGATCGACGTAGGGCACGCATACAAAGAGGAATCGAACGGGGAAATAACGTGCATGAAAATTAAGAGTACTTCAAAGTTATATTACATCACATCATAGCTGCGGTTCTAACTAAAGATAAAATTTGTCTTGGTCGGGAACCCGCAGCAGCGAAGAAAAACGGGATGCCTAATCCCGGCGCTGGCCTTCCACCCTCTTGATTTCGTCGATGCAGTCGGTGATGGGCTTGATGCGCTCCTTGAGCACCATGAGGTCAACACCATCCGGCAAGCTCTTCATCGCGGCCGCAAAGTCAAGATCGGGATTCCAGTACGCCATCTTGGCAAGGACCTTGGTCACGACCCTCCGGCCAAGTCACCGGGCCTCCTCGGCCAGTGTGGCTGTCCTGTTGGAGTGGAGATAAGCCAAGGCTCCGATGACGCACTCGAAGAACAGGGTCAACTTGGTGTTGACGGTCCCGCTGCGCTCTGGGGCGTACCTCACGTTTGGCATCCCCATGGTGGCCAACTGCGAGGTGACCCTGCCGGCGACCTCCTCCAGACGGCTGATCCATCTTTTCTTGCCCGCCACATAATCCTGGTGGGAGGCGGCCTCGTTCGCCCGCAGTTGCTTCTCCTCCTCCAGGCTCCTGGTCAACGTCTCCTCCCGAGCCCTGCTCTCCGATAGCATCTTCTCGAGATCCTCCAGCTTCAGCTTGAGGTCTCTGACGGAGTTTTGCGCTTCGGAGAGCTCCCCAGCCCTGCTGATGACCGCTCCTTGCGCCTCCACCAAGGCGCTGTTGAGCGTGCTCGTCTCGTTGGACAGCTTGAGGGCCTGCTCCTTCAGCTCGTCCTGCGCCACCTCCAGCTCCCTTACCTTGCCGGCATGGGCCAGAGCCTGGGCATCGAGTGCCTCCTTGTGCCTCTGCTCTAGCTCGCGAGTCCGCCGCGCGACAAGGGCCTCAAGCTCCTCATCCTTGCCACGAAGCGCTGCGGCAAGCTTCGCCTCACGCGCGGTGAGGTCCTCTTCCTAGGAATCCAAGGTGGCTTGATGCTGGTTCCGGGCGGCCTCGGCCGCGGCAGCCAAGTTCGCCGCCTTTTCCTGGGCCTTCTCGATGTCGGCCATCTTCATGGTGAGCTCCACATCGCGCTCGGCCAATTTCTCCTGAAAGGCCCTCTGCTCCTCGCCAGCCTGGTGGAACCAGGTCTGCGTCTCGGCAAAGCGCGCCTTGAAGTCCACCTCCGCGTTGTCCACTGTTGCCATCCTGGACTTGACCTTGTCCAGGCGAACACGGTAGAGCACTTGGAGCTTTCAGAAATTGCCCCCCATGGCACGGAAAAGCTGCTCTTCTGGAGAACCGTCGCCACCAACGCCCGGCTCATCAACCACCTCGAGCCCGGTGGCGGCAAGCACCTCGCCGTCGAAAACTTCCCCTTCGGCGGGCGCCTGGCTAGACGCCCCTGGGTGGTGGACGAAGAGAACGTCGCCCACCTTCAGATATCTGCCGGGGCCCGAGGTTGAGGAGGAGGGAGGCTGGTCACCCACCACCTCTTCCTCGGCGGAGGCCTTGCCGGCCTCACCGACAGGTCCACCGCTGGCGCCCTCGGCAGAAGCCTCGCCGATCGCCTTGGCGGCCCCCGCCGCAGTGTCCTCGGCAGCATCCTTGGCGGCCTCCTCAGCAATGTTCCTAGCAACGGTATCCACGTCCTCCATACCTGTTGAAGGAAGGCCTGGGCAGCAACGGGGGAAATGAAGCCAAGAAAAGAATAAGGGAAAAACAGAGACGAAGGACAGGCGACTCACCAGTGCCAGGCTGTGAAGCAGAAGTCCCCTCTCCGCCAACATTTGGCGCCGTGGCAGAGCCACCAGCGCCCAAGTTCCCCTCTTCCTCCATGGGTGTGGGCACCGTGCCTGACGCCCTTGCCGGGGACGCCCCCCGCGGCAGCGTAGTCGATGGGGGTGGTATGTTAGGAGTAGCCCTCTGTGGCTCCTCCTGCTGCCGCTCCCCTACTGCAAAACCCGGCAAGGTCAGCATCATAGCATCGAGCGCCTACCACATGTCGAGTAAGAAGAGGGTGACGAACTTACGCTGGGGGCTGCGCTGGGGGCTGCTGTCTGCGCTGCTCAGCACCACCAGTGGTGTTGTTAAAGCCCTAGCCGGGGGCTGGCTGCTCACCGAGGTCCTTGCCCTCTTCACCCTCTAGGCCAGCGTCTTTGTCTCCCTACGGAAGCAAAAATGGATCAAGACAAGCGACCCAATTCGAGGAAATGGAAATGACAGTAAGGAACGGAGAACTTACTCGTCATCCATCTCCTCCTCTTCCACCAGTTTCCTTTTCCTCTCCGGGCTAAGAGGCCCGAGATCAAAAGGGAGCTCCACATCATCATCTGAGTCAACACCTACCGGAGGAGGCGAAGGAGGCGGCGGGGTTTGTGTGCGCCCAGATGAGGAAGGGGCTGTTGTCTTCTTCTTCTCAGCGACCTCAGTCAGCCTCTTGGCCGCCGTGGCCCTCGTGTGGCGGCCAGACCCCTCCAGGGTCAATTGAGGACGCGCAGCCCTGCCGGGCCGGACCGGCTCACCGGAGCCAGCCCGCTGCGGGACTCGCCCTCTTCCCCTGGTTGGCGTCGAGCCCGCCACCACGTCCTCCTCCTCCCCCGACGACTCATCAGTCGCGTCTTCGACGAGCGGAGATCCAGTGTCGGCGCTGCTGACCTCCCCGGAGGCCGCCGCCCACCGGGTGAGCTCCTATTCCTCCGCCGCCATTGCGGCCTTGTCCTCCACGCCCCCGGCGCTGCCGGCCTCCACGGCAAGCTGTGCCTCCCTCGCCCTAGTAGCAATGTAGTCCAGCTCTGCCTGGGTGGTGTCCATGATAAGCCACCGCTCGGCGTCGGCATTGACGTACACCTCGATCAGGGTGTCGAAGAATCGCTGCACATCCTCGTCCTTCGGCTCCTCCCAGCTCGGGACAGGGCCATGCGCATTACAATCCGGCATCATGGCGATGATCTCGGACCAACGCGAATTGTTACACAACGGGACCACCCCCGCTGGCAGCTTGAAAATTGGCCCCTTGAGGGCCTTGCCAACTTTTGCGGTAGCCCTCGCGGCCTTGCCGGTCCGCTCGACCTCGCCATCGCGACACACATCAAGTTGGAAAAGCCGCTGGCAGAAGTGAGCATGCGCCAGCACTGTGAAGTTGTGATCGAGGCCGGGGCGGTGTCGCATAATGTCAGCCGGGTTCGTAAAGAGCCAAGCTGGCCTCCCCTTGCTGTGCAACAGGGCGATCCGGTGGCGAATGAAGTCCGCCCCGATCTTCTCAAGGGTGAGTCCAGCCTGGGTGAGCCGGAGAATCCTGGTGGTGGCGACGGTGAGCCTCCCATCGGCGGCGTCGACATCGCTCCAATCGCTGCCGCGGACCAGCGTCAGTCGGCGGACCTTGCAGAATTCCGGCGGGTTTTCATCTTCAATCCAGCACCACCGACCACGCCATTCCTCCCACCTCTCCTTCACGGCACCGTCCGGGTACGCCCCCTTGGACCTTGGGATCCAGGTGACACAACTGGAGACGGCTCCTCCCGGCTGGATTCGAGGGAAGAAGTAATGGCGGAAGAGCGCCGTGTTGGGCTGCACCCCGGCAAAGCCTTCGCAAAGATGCGTGAAGAAAGCCATGCACGCCACCGCATTCAGAGTAAAATCCAAGAGGCGAAAGCCGAATGTGCGCATAACGTCGCAGAAGAAATCGGAGAAAGGAGAGCATAACCCGCAAGAAAAGTAATCAACAAAGAAGGGGTACCAATTCGAGGCAGGATCAGCGCAAGCAGCAGGAATGATGCGCGTTGCCGGGTGTCCCGAATCCTCTCCCCCCGTCTTCACTCCCCATAGGGGCTTTAAGGAGGCCCGGAGCTCTTGAACATCAACCCTCAAGGGGAAGAAGAAGGCTGACTTCGTCCAGTCCCCCGACAGCGCGCTCTCCGGCGGCTCCACCGTCCCGGCGCCCTTAGCCACCCCTTTGCCCTTGGTGAATTTGGGAGCCATGGCGACCAAGAAGTTCAGAGGGCTGAGGAAGGGGGATGGCGAAGCAGCGGCGACGGGTGACAGAGAAAGCTTAGGAAGGAAGGAAGGAAGAGAGGGAACGACGGCTCTGAGATTGGAAAAGGCACAAGGGAAGAGGAGAAAGTGAGCAGCGCGCCCACGGTTGTTCCTTCTTATGGGGGAAAAACGCGGGCCGCCTCCTTTCACATTAACTGTGATGTGACACATGCCCGCAGGAAGAAACCCCACACATGCCGCCCACGTCACACACGCCTCCCCACACCGCGCGACACGTGGGGAGCATGGGAAGCGTAGCGCGCGAAGAGACTTACCGCGGTAAAAACCGTCCAGCCTGCCCGCACATCGTTTTTGGGCCTAGCCCAATGACGCGATTGCGCTTACGTGTGGCCTAGGCCCGGGGGCTCCTGTCGGTGTAAAAAAAGAGGGGGTACGCTTTTTGTACCCCTATAACTGTGCACGGGCAGTTTGAGCCACGGGCACCACCACACTGAGCAAGGCAAGGGGGGTGAGCCAAGGTAAGGCCGAAGCTCAGGAGAAGCAGAACGACGCCAAGACCAAGACCACAAAGAGCAAAGGGGACGAAACGGACCCCCCGGGCAAGAACCTTGCCGGGAGGCAGTTTTATCAAACCCGGCAAGACCCATGCCGTGGCAGCTCGCCCCACACCTACGGAGTGAGTCACCCTTGAGTCCACTGCCCCCATGGGGCAAGGATTCGGGAGACATCCCCATGGTGGCATGCAGATCTTTGTGAAGACATTCAAGATCAGATACACCCTTCAGAAGATGATGACCCTTGGCGGGATCCCAGCCAAGGAGGACCACAAGGCCCCCGGCAAGAGCCTTGCCGGGGATGACAGCAGGCGCCACGGCAAGACCCTTGCCGGGGCCCCAGCAAGGCCCTTGCCAAGAACACCCGTTGGGCCACCATCAGGCCCACGCTAGTCAAACCTCCACCGCCGATCGCATGCAACTGCCGACCCAACCAGCTAGGCGGGCACCTGCATGGTGGCATGCGGATCTTCGTGGAGACCCACCACGGCGCCACCTCAGCTGCCTGCCTGCCTACATGGCACCGCGGGCGCCGTTGGCCAGGGCGCGTGTCGACACGAGAGGGAGCGGCGACGGACGAGATAGGTCTCTCCCCCGTCCCCGATAAAGCAAGGACACCTAAGTAGGACGTATTAAATGCACCTTGTCATGTAATGCGAGGGATAACCTCACATCACTGTACCCTTTCCACCTCCTGTGTGCCACTGTGGCCACCCCTTTCCTATAAAAGGAGGCCCGAGGCGACCAGGAGGAGGATTCGGCTTTTTGGAGCTCCTCACGCCCCATAGCTAGCTCAAGAACACAGATATACAATCCACCAAAGAAGGAGTAGGGTTTTACGCATCCCCATGGCCCGAACCTGGGTAAATGAACCGTGTGCTATCTGTTTGATCCGCTCTTCTCACGACCCCGCGCCCCGCAACCGTAGTAGGGATTCTTGTGATCCCATAGGTGTCGTTCCCACCGACATAAATGAAGCCATCTAAAATACTACTATTATGTTACTTTGCATTATGAAGGTAGTAATTTAGGCTAGTGTCATATGCATGACACTAGTCTAAGTTACTCCCCACTATGACCAGCCTTACGAAAACCAAATAGTCCCAAAACACTTAGGCGATGTGCATTAACTTCTACCTTGTTTCTTGTTTGTTGACATATCAACCAATAAGAGATGAGAGGTGTGCATGCTTTTAATGACTTGCAATGGCTAGTTCATTGCATGCAATGCTATTAATTAGCAAATAAACATTGGTGACCCCAGGAGGAAATGGTGCTAAGCGCGTGGACCTATGCAGAATGAGTATCAACCAATGGATAATGGAGTTTAATTGTTAAACAATAGCAATTTTGTCTCATGCAAGAGCCTGGCTAGTACTCCAAGGAACCGCACCATGTGAGCATTCGTAACTACCACATTCAGGTTGCGCTTGGCTCTTCGCCTCTTCGAGAAGACGAACAATAATGATTACTCCTACTTCTACAGTATCGAATGCACTGCTGCATGTCCGTCCACCTCGTGCGAGAGGGATAGCGAAAGCTTCAACTTACTGCTCCTGGCTTTGCGTCCATGACAGGTGGGCCCAACAGGTGGTTGGCCCTCCTGTCATGCAGCCAAAGGCAGGTGCAGTTAAGGCACCGGAGCTCAGTCTGCAAGGGATAGGGCGTTGTAGTAATGAAATTTCTTGGTCTTGTACGAGTTCACGAAGATAGGGGTTGCTTGCTTGCTAGGGTTGCTCACTATGTATATATAGGCCAGAGCCTCCGCGCTTTCTTGCTAGGGTTGCTCTGTTCACACACTCTCGTCCTCTCCAGATTTAAACAAGATAGGGGTAGTAAAACCGTCCTTCTCCCTTCAAAAAACACTGGCTTTCTATCCTCACCGCTGGTTACATATCCGGACATCTCCCCCTCCACCGGTGAAGGGGAGGAGGGGCAGCGTTTAGGCCGTAGTCGACGGCGAGGGAGGAGACCCACTACCGGCCGCACCGTTATCTCTGGCTGAGCGCCGGTGCGGGAGGTCCTCCGATCTCTTCGTCGTTGCCTGTGGGCGGATCCGGCCTCCCGCCGCCCACCTATCTACATCCCGATGACCTTCAGGTATATCTTCGTTCGAAACCTCCTTAGCTCTACTTCCCCAGCTCGCTACGTCGCTGCATGTGCATCATTTTCTACCTCTCAGCCCCTCTCGATCGGATGGTCCAACGTCACATTTTTTTCTATTGTTAGAGGTAAAGCTACTTCATGGAGTCGAATCTTGTACTCCCTCCATCCGAAAATACTTGTCATTCAAATGGATGTATCTAGATGTATTTTAGTTCTAGACACATCCATTTTGATGACAAGTAATTCCGAAGGGAGGGAGTACTTGGTTCAAACAAGAAATAAAGTGGGGGTGGGGGAATTTAGTATGTACATCAATGGAGGAGCTAGCACAGGATCATTGGGAGGGGCAATGGCAAAATATGTCTTTATGAAGGGGTAAAAGTCCCTATTTTTCTCAATCTATGCCATCTTAAAAAAATTCTTCACAAAAGCTACCAGGTTTGGGGGGCCATAGCCCCCTCAGCTGTCAGGACCCCAATCCTAAGTCACACTGATCTAGCATATAACACATCATATCACTTTGCGGCCTCACGCACGGTATTCCCACGGGTGCCACCTTATCTGGCCCGGGACCATTTGCGCCTTTTGGCTCACGTATATGATAGTGTCGCTAGCATCCATATGACAAAGAACCCGGGCCGACATGGCTAGTCGTGAACCCAAAGCGGCACTAACCCATGGGGACAGGCATACATGAATCAACCTCGAGCATGTCGGTCAACAACGTGTGAATCCGGGCTGTAGCACTGGGCTAACAGGACTCCGGTAACCCGGGCTGTAGCAGGCTAGGCAGGACTCCGGATGTCACCGCGTGACATTTCCCCGAAGGGAAAGACACAGGAACGAAGTGAAACACATGCCGGCCAGTGCAGATGGGCCGCCAGGTAATTGGCCCAGGTAGGTTCTCTCTCTCTCTCTGGTTTTTTCTATTTATTAATGTTTTCTATTTTCTGCAATTGGTTTTGATTTGATTTAAAACATCAAATCATTTTTTTAACTTTTTGTAAATTGTTATGTGAGCTCGGGAACTAGTCCAAGGTCACAGGCAACTTACAAAAATATTTGAACTTTATTTCTCATATAACAGAAATAAATTCAACTCAAATATGTCACTGGTTTAAGTCAAAGGCCCAAAATAAATATTTCTATGATTCCAAAAATATTGGTTTGAATTTTACCTCTTACCAATATTTTCACAGAGTAACAGGAACATTTCTTTGGACTCATTTGATGAGATTTAAATGTTGGTTATTTTTAAAAGGTTTCTGAGGCTTTTAAAATTCCCTCAATTCAAATTTCAGAATTTAGACATGGTGATCATGCAAGGACAGGCAAAGGCTAAACCAGGGCTGTGACAACTCACCCCCACTAAACAAGAATCTCATCCCGAGATTCAAGACGTGAGGTAAGAGGTCAAAGGGGGACACAAACTAACACAATCTTCATGATCCAATTATGCTTCTCGAAGATGTTGGTTTATTGCTTCAAGTTGATCTTGACGTCTTTGCTTTCGAGATCTTCATCCAACATGATGACGACAGAAGGAAACTCTATAGAAAATGATCTTCTCAAAGATCAGGCGATACACGATCAACTCATGGAAATGAGACGTTGAATCATCTCTTGATCCAAGACACAAACACACATAAAAAGGGATGGAAAGAACAAATGATGAAAGTTCAATTTGGTAGAAAACACTCCCACGCTTAAGTAGGATGGTGCATAGGTTTCAAGGTAGCGAGGAGTTGATTGCCATGATTCCATAACAGGGCACCTCAGGGAGGGCGACTCGTAGAGTTATTCCCTTAAGTGGAAAAAAGAATTACTTTTGATGCATAGATCATTGAAACTCTTCATACCAGCCTAAGGAAAATTCACAAAGAATCGTTTGAAGGAGTTCGAAGAAATGGCATGCCCAGACTAGAATGGATGATGTGGACCACCTTGTTGAAGACAACGCAATGGATGATTTTGCTTGCGCGTGCTCTCAAGAACTTGAGCATTTCCATATTCATCAAGGCTCTACCAACATCCGTGCCGAGGATCCTGGCAACACATCTTACTACCATGATGAATAACGATGGAGGATGCAGGTGCAGAGGAGGACAAGACTTTCTCAGATTTTACCTTAGTGAGGCCAAGGAAACAAAAATCTGGACGATCGACCGAGAGACATTTAGCACTCCGCTTCTAATGTTCTCCTTGATGTACCAGCTTAACCCAATACCATTCGGTATCTGGAACATCAAGTAAAGGTCCGACTTCAGAAACTCAAAGAACCCATAAGGAACAACTTATGGACTAAGTCATACCAACTGCTCATGGAAGAGTGTCCAAATTGCTGACTTGAGATACTACAATAATAGTGCTTCCAGCTAGGTGCATCCACTTCACTGGAACCTATATCATAGTTCTTGGAAGAGGTTCCAACCATCATACCTGCCTGAGATTCAGATCTGGTTGGTAACAGGATAATTCAAACAACGTGTTTGGGAAAGAAAGTTTGCAACACAAATCGACAAGATGACGTCGCGAGATTCTCGGGAGATGAACTACGATAGCAAGCTCCAAAACATGAGCTGGTTCTGCTACGCACATGTGAACACGTTGTCCAAGACAAGCATGACCATAGAGTAGTCTTACAATAAAACACTACCAAAGTTCAGGTGAGGAACCATCATCGAGGATATCGAAGTGCTTCATCAGTCCGGATTAGCTCTTATGAAGGAACTCCTTCTCCTTGAACAAATCAGTCAGTGGCTTGGTGTGCTAGGGACACATATGGAATGAAGGTTGCAAGTCTCCAACCCATAGAATACTTCGCACGAGTGCATGACTGACTTGGGATGATTCCAGAGGAAAAAAACAAACTTTCTTGGATTCATGGCGGCAACTTTCACCAAATGCACGTGAATCAGAGGTAGTCACTTCTCTCATCCAAACATATGCTTCATGAACAAAACACGGAGAAATGCTTACACAAGTTTCCAACACTAGCTTGATGTCCAACAAAATCATGGAGAAGATAAAGATGTTGTTGATGGGCTCAACAACAATTTATCGAGATTTCCATAAAATGGAATTCCATGACTATGTGAACAAGGTGTTAGCATTGGCCAGAGCCTAAGATATAATGGTGTATGCTCGAGGAAACAACCATGAGTAAGACAACATTATGAGCATCATTGGTTCTGATTTGATTTGATGATAGCCCATGATCAAATCAATGTCTGGACAAGACAATAGATCCAACAATTGATCCCGAGGACCAATCGATGAAGATATCATCTTTCTTCAACACACACACAACACGAGATATCCCTTTAAATGAACTAAGTTAGGTAAGCTTTTATCTTCCAACTCTCCAAGTTGTTGTTTAGCTTAACAAACTAGCTCAGGGTATCCAACACAGATTCTTGGAGAATGGGTGGTTTGGAGGAAAACCAACATGATCACGAACTCAACATAGCGGTCAGGTGACAACCTGGTAATACTTCCGAGAAGATATTCGGAACATCACGAACCACCGATATGTAACTAAGCTCGGGAACGATCTTGCTTTTCAGGGCAAGATGATATGATCAAATAAGCGAGGGACTGGCACAATCCTAACTCATTGATCAAAGTGTGCACCAGAAATATGGACTAGGTAGCACGATCAATCTTACGATGATGATTCAATAACCAGCACGCTAAGAATGAGAGTATTGTCCATTAACTACCAAGCAACGGAGTTGCTAGGAGTATTGATTTCACACATCACGACTCACTTGTCGGCACTCCGGTTACAATAGCAGGACACCGTGGAATGAATAATGATGGCGAGAAGTATCACTGTGTCAAGAATTCATAAGATGGTGTGCAATTCCCATGACATTCTTGACATAAGACGGTAATACTTCAGCATAGACCAGAAACGTGAGCTGGATTGGCATTTTGATCTGCGAAATACAACTACTTGGACCCAATCCTAGATATGGATGAGGTGCTGGAGTTTGTTTCTCCTAGTCATGCCGGAATAGAATGGCTTGACGGACCACAAGAATAAAAGGGCATTGATGAACACAAATGCACACATACTCTTGGCTAAACTGATAGAGGATGGTCGGAATACAACTGAAGGGGAACAACTCAGGGAACATATAATTTTCTGAGTTGTGGATGCATAGATTAGCATGTCGAACCAAGTTCAACAGGTTTCTTCCAGATAACCCATGCAGAAGAAGAAGGATTGGCAGATTCACAATTATGGATGGAGAACTCCTCAAGAGTACTCTGATTGTGAGCTTTTGGTTCAAAGAACATCTGCCTTAATGGTTCATGGTATTTGGAAGAAGGAAATACCATGGACCTCGAGGACTAATGCAAAGGTCACTAATATCCTAAAGGAACTAGCAAACACTATCGACATGAGGTAAGTAGGGTGAATCTCGGGTTCAAAACCCAGGAATAGAATACCTACTACTAAATGGCATCACGGAATGCTTTCGAGAATGGTGGCCAGACCATCACACTGGAACACAAAACATGGCTAGATTACTAGGTGACTCCCTAAAACACCTAGGGTCATAATAATAATAGCTCCAACATATATGTCGAGGCAATAAAGTACCTCAACTGACCGGTTAGTGTGCTTATTCTGACCAAATGGACATCGGGAACATGGAGGAATGATTGCAAGTGCATCAGACTATCTAAAAACCTGGGATGACTCGGACAGCATAACGGCTGTAAATGCTCAAAATGATTTGAGACATCCTGCAAAAATGGTGGCATAACCACTCAACATCACCATATCAAGGTTCTGAGGCCAACAATGAACATATGGAAGTAGTAGGAACTGAACTGAGGCTTGAACTCAACAATCCTAGGCAACTACGATTTAGTAACACGTCATCCTGAGAGATAGAAGAGAAGCCTAGTTCTTAACCCCATAGAAAAGATAAGATGACTCAGATCAAAAGGTCATGAGGATAAGGAGTAAAAAGAGCCTTACATTCCCTTCCACAATCAATTCCCTTATATAACTAAAGCATTTCTAGACTCCACTTCGACCAGTTTGGCTTGGTAATCCTACAGGCAGTCAGGCTCTGATACCAAAGCTGTCAGGACCCCGATCCTAAGTCACACCGATCTAGCATGTAACACATCATATCACTTTGCGGCCTCACACACGGTATTCCCACGGGTGCCACCTTACCTAGCCTGGGACCGTTTGCGCCTTTTGGCTCACGTATATGATAGTGTCGCTAGCATCCATATGACAAAGAACCCGGGCCGACATTGCTAGTCGTGAACCCAAAGCGGCACTAACCCATGGGACAGGCATACATGAATCTACCTCGAGCATGTCGGTCAACAGCGTGTGAATCCGGGCTGTAGCACTGGGCTAACAGAACTCCGGTAACCCGGGCTGTAGCAGGCTAGGCAGGACTCCGGATGTCACCGCGTGACATTTCCCCGAAGGGACAGACACAGGAACGAAGTGAAACACATGCCGGCTAGTGCATATGGGCCGCCAGGTAAGTGGCCCAGGTAGGTTCTCTCTCTCTCTCTGGTTTTTTTCTATTTATTAATGTTTTCTATTTTCTGCAATTGGTTTTGATTTGATTTAAAACATCAAATCATTTTTTAACTTTTTGTAAATTGTTATGTGAGCTCGGGAACTAGTCCAAGATCACAGGCAACTTACAAAAATATTTGAACTTTATTTCTTATATAATAGAAATAAATTCAACTCAAATATGTCATTGGTTTAAGTCAAAGTCCCAAAATAAATATTTCTGTGATTCCAAAAATATTGGTTTGAATTTTACCTCTTACCAATATTTTCACAGAGTAACAGGAACATTTCTTTGGACTCATTTGATGAGATTTAAATGTTGGTTATTTTTAAAAGGTTTCTGAGGCTTTTAAAATTCCCTCAATTCAAATTTCAGAATTTAGACATGGTGATCATGCAAGGACAATAAAAGGCTAAACTAGGGCTGTGACATCAGCCATACACATAGCTCCGCCTGTGTGTACATCGGACTTGGTACAAACAGGAAGGAAAGGGGGTGAAAGTAGTACACACTGGTCATCCAACCGGTCTCTTGGTCGAAAAGGGAAATATAGGGGTAACGCTGTACACAGTGGTATGACCAGGACTAGATTTTCTATCCACACATAGGAGTAGGTGGCTAGAGTGAACAAAAATGGGACCAACCCAGATATGTTTCTTGGATGTTTGTTTCTCGGGGGAACAAACTATGAATCACGACTTTATGCCCCTGTTTACGTACATGGTGCTGGACTACTGGTGCACCCACTGTTATAAGCCATGACAAGTTTAGCCAAATGTTTTTGCCTGTAATTGTTTGAGACTGATTGTTTCCTCTGTGCCTTTTTGTGCAAACAGGGATATCCAATTCACCTGGTTGCTATTGTGACCTTTTGGTGCACTGCACAAAACTCATCTTAAAAGAAGTAACTTTTGTGCTGTTTAACTGGAATGTCAAAATGGAACCGTTGGTTCATTTTGGTGGAACTGCACAAAGGGAGATCTGTGTTCCAATCCTCATCATCCATATTGGTGCCATAACCTTCCTTTAGGTAAGAATGATATTTAATGCATGTGTTCATCTCTATTTTCCGACTGCCATGAGAAAATAAAGTTGTTTTTTACTAGTACACTTGTACTCCCTCATTGACAAAACCAATTCTGAATTAGAAGGCCAATCATGTACTTGGTTTCACCAACTGGTGAGGAGAAAGAGAAACAGAGCATGAAGAGGAAGAAGAAGAAGAATAAACAGTGCCAAGGCGATCTTGCTGAAGCCAGAGGCCTCAGTCGAGGCCATTCAAGGGCTCCGGCAACGACTACCTTACATGTGAGACGATCCTCCAGGGAGCCCTTCCACTTCTGCTGTCTCACTTAATTAATTAGGAGTACTTAAGTACCACTAATTTATTACTGCCTAATTTTCCTATTGGAGTTAAACAAATCTTTAGTAGGACCCTATGCTGAATCATGTACGTGTGTATGTTTGTCTATGGAGGTGAATCATGTGGTGGATCAGGGAGGGAATATTATTAGTGTCATGACATAATAGTGTTATTGTTTTGCATGTCAATTTATTGCCATTGGTTCAATGAGGCAATGTTTTGTGTATTGTCCATCATGAATTTGATGCTACTGGTTGAGTAATATGCTAATGTCTTCCTATCCTTTCTCACTAAGCTAATGAAGGTTTCACCTTGTTCCTACTTGTGCAAACAGGGATCATGTTGTGCCAATCATACATTAAATGGAACTACGCAAGACAATACAATGAACTGTATCCCAGCCAGTGCTTTAACTCTGCTGGAAGTTCTTGATAATCTTTCGATATAATCTCAGCATTGGTAAACAAGAGTGATTTCAACCATACATTTGAAGTGCACAAAAATATATACTATTGTGTGATTCCAGTGAGCGCTTTATCATCTCTTATGGGACTACATGAATAAGCTTTTTTTCTCAGGTTGGTACGGGGCTAAGGCCTTCATCCATATTAGTTTGTTGTCATCTCTATTTGTATCATGCTACTATCATGAGAAACTCCTTTATCTTTGCACGTTAAAGTTTTGCAACCTATGATAAATGGCAATGCTTTGAGTGTTGAGTTGAGCTAATTGGCACTGATTAAATAAACTAATACCTCTCTTTAAGCAAGACCACTATGTTGCTAACTTTACCCATTAAGATAATGAGGGTGCTTCTATTTGTTAGTGTATGTTTCATAAACTAGTCCCACTATTACAGTAATCTCACTCTCTTAATATATGTGCCAACAGGGATGCTCGATTTTGGTGGAACTACACAAAAACTTTGGGTGCTTCATTGCCTCGACAACTTCTGACCTTTCCTGTCAGTTGCTAAACTCCGCATGCTTTCTTCCTTTGCTGTCAGTCGCTTGGCTCATCTCGGCTTCCAGTCAAAGGAAATAGTAATTGATATGCTACCTCACATAGGTTGGTACTGGTCTTTATCCTGATTATTGTGCCTGTCATGTGTATTGGTAATTTGGTATTGTGCTACTGTTTGCCGATTTCATAAAGCAGTAATTTGGAGCCTGAACTCGCAGGCAAATCATTACATCGGGTGATTTCAGTAGAACTGCACAAAATGATCAGATGGACAGGTACTTATGCTACTGCTATTGTCGGTGTCAAAACCGGCGGATCTCGGGTAGGGGGTCCCGAACTGTGCGTCTAGGCCGGATGGTAACAGGTGGCAAGGGACACGAAGTTTTACCCAGGTTCGGGCCCTCTCAATGGAGGTAAAACCCTACATCCTGCTTGATTAATATTGATGATATGGGTAGTACAAGAGTAGATCTACCGTGAGATCAGAGAGGCTAAACCCTAGAAGCTAGCCTATGGTATGACTGTTGATGTGTATGTTGTCCTACAGACTAAAACCCTCCGGTTTATATAGACACCGGATAGGGTTAGGGTTACATAGAGTCGGTTACAATGGTAGGAGATCTTCATATCCGTATCGCCAAGCTTGCCTTCCACGCCAAGGAAAGTCCCTTCTGTACACGGGATGAAGTCTTCAATCTTGTATCTTCATAGTCCAAGAGTCCGGCTTGAAGGTATAGTTTGGCTATCCGAACACTCCCTAATCCCGGACTCCCTCAGTAGCCCCCGAACTAGGCTTCAATGACAATAAGTCCGGCGCGCAGATCGTCTTCGGCATTGCAAGGCGGGTTCTCCTCCAAATTCCGTGTACCTATTTGAATAAAGTCCGGTTTTGTAGATGTTGCGCTCCTTAGCTTCTACGCCCAATAATGGCCGTTTCCCACGTGTCAAACGAATATGAAAAGTTTGAGTGTTTTTTTGTTCACACCCCTAGCCGCGTAAATGAGCTGCCCTATTTAAGGGGACGAGGATTTAGATCGAATCCACACCTTATCCCCTCCACGAGTGTTCATCAGAGCGCATCTGACAAAGGTCCATTCCACCATGGCCAGCCGCCGCAACTCCTCCACTCGCCCTTCCAACCCTAAGCCTGGATATTGGGAGAGATGTTCCACTTTGCATAGCGAACTAGTGACGCTCCAGACCAAGGGATTTCTACCCCCGGCCTATATGGTCCCGATTCGAGCCGGTCTTGCCATCTACAACGGCGGAGAGCAAGCAGAGAATGCCCCTAATCCATCCAAAGGAGAGCGGGTGTGCCTTGTCCCTTACTTATTAAGGGGGCTCAGATTTCCCATCCACCCATTTCTCTGGGGGCTGCTGGAGTTCTACGGCCTCCAGCTACATCATCTCACTCCTGCATCAGTATTGCATATCGCGGGCTTTGTAGCCCTTTGCGAGCTGTTCTTGGGTATTGAAGCTCATTTTGGACTGTGGAAGGAGCTGTTTTGCCTCGTGCCCCGTTTAAAGAAAGGGTCAATATATCAAGTGGGCAGAGCCAAAGTATGGCGCATCGCCGGGACCAGATATCTGTCTAGAACTCCAAAGAAGGTGTCCGAAGATTGGCCCTCGGAATGGTTCTATATAGAAGACGTCCCGCTGCCAGATCCTGTCCGGATCGGCCTCCTAGAATTCGATAGTGCTCCCTTAAAGAAGTGCTTAAGCTGGCGTCCACGGAGCCCTCAAAGGGAAAGTGACAGGAACATCGTTTACCTGATGGGCCAAATAAGATTGTTGGCCCATTCCAGACTAACCATGATCAGAGTTATAGCCGAATGCGTCATGTGGGGGGTGCAGCCGCTTCAGTATAGAAGCCACCCCATGTGAGATTTCAACGGGGAGGACGACGCCACCCGCTACGACCGTAAAGGGCCAGATTCAGTTACCGCTCTATTAAAGATCTTGTCCACTTTGTACAAGGGAGAAGAGGAGGAATTTCTCCACGTCAACCCACGGGGTGGATTATCTATGCACAATCCCCCAAGCTGGGTAAGTGGTCGCATCTACTTGCTCATCCGTTTAGTGTTCCCATTGTTGAATACTTAGTCTGATGACCTCAACGCAGGAACTGCGCCGGGCTATTAAGGAAATAAGCAGCCCGCCTCCACAACCAGAGGACCCAGGACGGTCTCTCGACCCGGCCTCTCAAGAGGATCCGGACATATCTGTGGAGCTGATTGATCGAGTGTTCCATCAATTGAGCGAGGACAATACCTTGGTGGCCATTACGGCCGATTACCCAGGGCTAATCCTGACGCCCCAGGTACCTGAGATCGAAGTCCCAGTAACCCGGATAGGGGTCTGTCCATGGGTGTTCAATTTCCTGATTGCAACCGAACTTTGCAGGGGAGGTTGTTGAGGCGGAAGGCCGAACCTGCGGCGACAAGCCAACAAGGGGCCATAGGGCCCCGTGGGCAGAAAAGAGGTGCAAACCGGACCGAGCAATCAGCGCAAAGGTATGGCACGCCCCTCTATCCCAGTTGTTATACCTTCGAGGCACATTTGACACTCGCGCCCCCTTCAGGACAAAGAGACCTCGCCGGACTATATCCGGAGAGGCTGCCAATCGCGCCTCCACCAGCCAGGCTCCAAAGCCTGGTCCGGGGGCGAAGGCGAACGCAAGGCAGGTGCCAGACGTTCCTCCAATGGAGGATGCGGACGGGTTGTCTGCCACAACTCTGAAGTGGAAAGTGCCATGAACCACAGGCATCGCCGGACAATTCATCGCGATGCTTGCTTCTCCCAAGAGGCGTTAGATGCCTTCAATTCGGGAGATGCGCACCTCCGTGCCGCTCAAAATGTTCTAGCCAGAGCCACAAAGCAATATGTAAAAGACATACGGGTAAGAAAATTTTGGTAAATATATATGTAGCAGTAACCCCCGAGACTTGAAACAGTTAGAATAACTGGTTTAAGGATCGTTTGATATGCAGGTTCTTACAGAAAAGAATTCCCTACTGTCCCAGGAGCTCGAAGAGTGCAAAGCCCAACTGGAGGCCGCACTAGCCGCGGCAGGGGAGCCTAAGGAGGCCCCTTCTGGTAATATACATTTCGAAATATAAGTATTTTGCGAAGCACGGCTTTGGTGCGAATCTGACAAATAAAATTGCAGATGGCGCCGGATTGAATCCGGAAAAGCAACATCTCCTACGCCAGCTAAAGGCTGGTGAGAGGGTTCTATTAAATGTGATGGGGGAGAAGAACATTCTCCTAGATGCCAACACCAAGCTGGGCGTCGAGCTGAAAGATGTTCGTGCCTAGCTATCAAACTCCCTGAAGGAGAATCAGCGGCTTCGGCGCGGCATATTTAGTAAGTGCTTGAACGAACCATTTGAAAGAAAGTTCGGCGGGGAAGTCGACTGACAAGGCAATGTCTGTAGGTGTGTTAACAGGTCATCCGGCGGAGGAGATGCCCGGTTCTACGGGTGGCCTTCTTCCCGAGCTATCGCAACTGCTCGATCGAGTTCGGCGGGTGATGCGAGGCGTTGCCCAGGCCCTGTGGCCATCTGTCTCCATGCCCGAAGGTATTGGAGAGTTTGCGGAGAAGCTGAAGGTAGCAGGGCGACGCTTCCAATTGTGGAAGATATCAGCCTGCCGTCAAGGCGCTAGGGAGGCCTGGGCCATGGTGAAGACGCGGTACTCAAAGGCTGACCCCAACCACATGGCCGAGGTGGGTCCTATAGGGCCCGATGGGAAGGAGATCCCTGTAAGATTAGTGTACGGCCAAGTAGAGTTGGCCGCAAAGTACTCCCAGTAGGACTGTAAATTAGACAGCCTGTTAGATGGTATTGAAGAGGAATACAATCAGTCAAAATGACTATGTAATCGAATTGACATTTATAATGCCTTCTTGCCGGATTGTAGATCGTTTGTCATGGCCAACCTTTTCGCTTCAACCTCGGGGCCTGACGGTCCGGAGTGTGTCCGAATTCCCATGCGGTTATATACGAACCAGGGAATGCGTGGAGACCAGGCGTAGGGGTCATTAGTGCGTGAACATACAAGTGCCCGACTAGTTATGTTATATTACATGGTTAGTAAGAAACATCTTCCAGGGAGAATAGTTCCGTTAGGGGTTCCTTTCCCTGGGGGGGCATGCCCTAAAGTGCATGTCCATGCTGCGAAAAGAAACGCAGGAAAAACGCCTGGGGGCACATAGATAAAGAAAAAGATCATCTTTAGTTCACCGACCGAATATTCTCTTAAGAATGCTAGCTTTCGGCTTCACCCAGTCTGAGGTACACGTCCGGCTGATCTGGCAGTAACAATCGCAGAGGTGCTCCCTTTACCACCTAGCCGAATAATCAGGAACGTAGGGGTAAACATAGGAGCCAAGCATCCCAGCTTGGCCAAAACCTAAGTCATATCGATGCATATAATGGTGAATAAAAGGTACATGCGGAAGTTTGACACATGTGTTAGGCATGAAGCCCGTATAAATAAGCTTCTGTTTAAAGAAGCCCCCAGGTTTACTGAGGGCGGATAGCGCGTCAATTTGTGAGCCTTTAAAGGTAATAAGAGAGAGAAAAAGGGAGAAGGAGAGAAATGTAAGACGGACAGTATATAAAAAATGGACAGAGTAAGGAGACGAACACAGGATCCGGCGCTAGGCATAGAATCTTTGGAGACGATCTGCGTTCCATGGGTTCGGCTCGAGTCGGTTATCCGATGCGTTTCGCAGGCGGTATGCTCCACCAATCAGGAATTGGTCAATTATGAAGGGACCTTCCCACTTGGGCTTGAGTTTGTCCTTTTTCTTGTCCGGCAGGCGTAGAACTAATTCGCCATCGTTGTAATTTTTGGCCCGTACTTCTCTGCTTTGGTATCTTCGAGCTTGCTATTGATATAATGCGGAACGGGCTTTCGCCACATCACGCTCCTCCTCTAATGCATCCAAACTGTCCTGCCGATCGAGCTCGGCTTCTCTTTTCTCGTACATGCGCACTCGAGGTGAGTCATGAATTATGTCGCAAGGCAGAACTGCCTCTGCACCGTACACAATGAAGAATGGTGTGTATCCGGTGGTGCGATTCGGCGTGGTCTACAGCCCCCAGAGTACGGAGTCGAGCTCCTCTGCCAAGTGCATGTTAGATTCCTTGAGGGACCGCACTAGTCTGCGTTTGATGCCGCTCATGATAAGACCATTTGCACGTTCGACCTGGCCGTTAGTTTGTGGGTGATAGATGGAAGCATAATCGAGTTTTATGCCCATGTTTTTGCACCAGAGTTTTACCTCGTCGGCTGTAAAGTTCGTGCCATTATCAGTGATGATGCTGTGGGGGACGCCGTAACGGTGTACAACCTTGGTTATGAAGTCTATCACAGGTCCGGATTCGGCCGTCTTAACAGGCTTGGCTTCTATCCATTTGGTGAACTTATCCACCATGACCAGTAAGTATTTGTGCTTGTGGGTTCCGCCTTTAAGGGGTCCAACCATATCAATCCCCCAGACCGCAAAGGGCCAAGTGATGGGGATAGTTTGGAGGGCGGTGGGTGGCATATGGCTTTGGTTTGCAAAGAGCTGGCAGCTGGTGCATCGTTGGACTAAGTCTTGAGCGTCTCCCCGGGCCGTCGGCCAATAAAAGCCTGTATGGAAGGCTTTGCTTACCAGGGATCGGGCTGCAGCGCGATGACCGCTGAGTCCGGCATGGATTTCAGCCAGGAGATTCCGCCCCTCCTCTTCGGAGATGCACCTTTGAAGGACTCCGGTAGTGCTTTTCTTATAAAGCTCTCCCTCGTGGAATCTGTAGGCTTTGGATCGCTGCAGTATGCAGCTTGCCTCATTTTGGTCCTCGGGGAGTTCTTGCCTACTAAGGTAGGCGAGGAATGGTTCTGTCCACGGGGCGATGACGGCCATTATTACGTGGGCTGAAGGTGTTATTTCAATGGCAGAGCCTCCGATTGTGTCAGAATGTTCGGTGTCGGGCAGTGCGGTTGGGTCCGGGCTGTTATTGTTAGGCTCCCCTTCCCATACCACGGATGGCTTGAAAAGCCTTTCCAAGAAGATGTTGGGGGGGACTACATCGCGTTTTGCGCTGATGCGTGCCAGGACATCTGCCGCCTGATTATTTTCCCGGGCTATATGGTGAAATTCAAGTCCCTCGAACCGAGCTGACATTTTTAGGACGGCGTTTTGGTAAGCTGCCATTTTCGGATCCTTGGCATCGAAGTCTCCATTTATTTGGGAGATTGCGAGGTTCGAGTCCCCGCGCACCTCTAGGCGTTGGATGCCCATGGATACTGCCATCCGGAGACCATGTAGAAGGGCCTCATATTCGACTGCATTGTTGGAGTCCGTGTACAGAATTTGTAGTACGTATTGAACTGTGTCTCCTATGGGGGACGTCAAAATGACGCCAGCCCCCAGTCCAGCCAACATTTTGGAGCCGTCGAAATGCATGATCCAATTTGAATATTTGACGTACCCTCTAGGGAGTTCGGCCTCCGTCCATTCTGCGACGAAGTCGGCCAAAACTTGTGACTTGATGGCTCATCGTGGCTTATAAGTTATGTCGAACGGGAGGAGCTCGATGGCCCATTTCACGATCCGGCCCGTTGCGTCATGGTTGTTTATAATGTCGTTAAGTGGTACTTCCGAGGCTACTGTTATTGAACACTCTTGAAAGTAGTGTCGTAGCTTCTGGGATGCCATGAATACCGCATATGCAATCTTTTGATAATGCGGGTATCGTGATTTGCAGGGAGTGAGGACAGTGGACACATAATAGACCGGCCTTTGAAGGGGGAATTTGTGTCGGTCCGCATCTCGTTCGACGACGAGAACTGCGCTTACAACCTGATGTGTTGCTGCGATGTACAATAGCATTGGTTCGCCGGTGTTTGGCGCGGCCAGGACTGGGTTTGTTGCCAGTATGGCTTTTATTTCGTCGAGTATGGCCGTGGCTGCATCCGTCCATTTGAAGTGTTCGGTGCGCCGAAGGAGGCGGTAAAGGGGAAGGGCATTTTCTCCCAAGCGGGAGATAAAGCGGCTTAGAGCCGCCACACATCCGGTTAACTTTTGTTCAACCACCCCTCCACCATCAACTGTTCATCCAGCCCTCCACACCACGGGGTCCTGTTCATCCACCCCTCCACGGGCACCCCTCCACCATCTACTGTTCATCCAGCCCTCCACCACACCACGGGGTCCTGTTCATCCAGAGGCAACGCCACCGCTCACCGTTCATCCAACCCCCCCCCCCCCCCCCCCCCCCCCCCCCCCCCCCCCCCCCCCCCCCCCGCAACGCTCACTGTTCATCCCATCGATCGGCTTCAGTTAGCAGCAGTAGCGAAGGAATCGCTCAATCAGGTTCAGTTAACAGCCATCGATCGACCGCTCGGGTTCAGTAATGCATATCCTATAGTGCAACCGCTCGGGTTAAGTTAGAGCCCAACGCCTCGCTCAGGTTCAGTTAGAACCAACGCCTCGCACACACGCGCGTACGTATACGAGAGAAACGCGCATCGCTCGGCCCCCGACCTCCCACCGTAACCGGGACTCCCCGAAATTTTCCTCCCCCTCGTTTCTACCATGGTTTTTTCCGTCATGGACGGCCCAAAGAATGTCATGCAGCTGCGTCTCCAGCCCGCCCAGGACGAAAAGCCCATTTTCTGTCATGATTTTTTGTCATAGAAGTAGGAGCCCACCACATCTATGATGATACCGGTTTTTGTCACAATTATCGTCATAGAAGTGTCATATGTCTGACAGAAAAAAAATTCGTTCGGCCCAAAATGTCACGGATGTGTCTTTTTTTGTAGTGTAGAGTCCAAAACAAGGGCAAAAGTGATTGGAAAAGTAGATACGTTGGAGACGTATCACCGCACTGTAGCCACGCCCCATCTCGTCGTGGTTATGTGGGTGCAAACTTTGAGGGCACGAGGGGCCGCCTACTAGGAGCCGGCTTCCTCGTAGCCGCCTTCTAGTAGCCGGCCTCCTAGACCAGCTAGACCATGAACCCGGCCGTTCGTCCAGGAGGTGTGAGGGGTGCAGCTAGCCCCGATTTCTTGAAATACCATAGGGGGCCAATGAGGCTACCCATGGTCATTTACTCTGACAGTAGTCCCCGAAGCTGGTGGGGCGCCACGGCCGATATCGAGGAGCCTCAGCAGCTTCCTACTGTGAGTGTGTTGGTGATCTTGTTTCGTCCATCTTCTGGAGAAGCCAACTGCTAGGAGTCGGCCGGGGAGCGGTCGGCCGCCTGGTGAATTCGAATCGTCATGGTGGGGGCCAGGCGCTGACTTGGCCGGCGGGTGGGCTTGCTGCCCTTTGCACACTCGCCATGCAGCACTAGCAGACCAGGCTGGCCTGCCCGCCCACATGCGCGATGAGACGTTGCCGCAGGGCCGGGCCTGCCAATACATGGTCTCGGCATGCGTGCAGATCTGCTGAGGCCGGTTACGCTTACAGGTGCATTTAAAGATACACCATTACGGCGCGGGAAACGCGGGGTCATGGGGGGAGTGGGCACAGTTAATATTGCACCCCCCCCCCCACGTCTCGCCCCCTCGGCTCTGCCACCGAGGGGCCATAAGTAGGGGGAGGAGGGGCGGCAGAACGCACGCGCGCTCCCCTCGCCCTTTGCCTTCTCCTACCTTTGCTTCTTCCCGTCGCTTCCGCACCTCGCCGGTGCCGGTGGACGGCGAACACGTCATCTTATGGTCGCACTTCCTCCATGGCTTTGGCCTGCCGGTGAGCAGCTTCCTCTGCTCGTTCCTCACCTTCTACAAGGTACAACCCCACCATCTCACGCCAAACACGGTGGTGCTGCTCTCCGCCTTCGTCAACCTCTACGAGGTCTATCTCGGCATGCTCCCCACCCTCGAGCTCTGGAGTGAGATCTTCAACCTCAAACTCGGCACTGCCGCTAAGGACGAGGTGGCCTAGTGCAGGGCTTGCATCGCTGTGCGGCGTTCGGGTTCTGGAGTCTGCTTCTTGGCCCCGCCTTGCTACAGTCAGCCAAGCTCTCGCAGAAGTCGTACTTCTATGTCGAGAACTTCCACTCGACGATGGACTACGTCAACCTGACGGCTTACGTAGCTAGCCCGCCTGCCGAGCCCCGCACCAACTGGCAGTTTCGACCAAAGAACCTGTCGGCTGCCTCCTCCGCCGCTCTCGCCCGGCTCCAGGAGATGACGGAGTAGGAGGGCCTTAGATCTATTGACTGCCTTTGTGGCGCACCGGGTGCTGCCCCTCCAAGCCCGGCCCCACATCATCAGCAACACGAGCGGGCGCTGGGACCCATGCCGGATGTGCACCAAGGTGCTACCGGACGTGGAGGTGGTCCAACTGGTGAACTTCTTATCCAACTACAAACTATCAGAGACGGAGTAGCGGTTCGGCAAGGAGTCGTACATCCGTGCAAACCCGCCGCCTATGGTGAGTCTTCTAGATCTTTTGTCTTCATTAATTCAAGTTTTTCTCACCGCCTGACCACCCGGCTGCTTGCAGTGCTTCCCAGGCCAGACAACAGACGGTGCGCCGGCCCCAGGTCATCAATACCTGGCGGACCGGGCGGAGAGTGATGTGGGCGACCCTGAGCTGGGGGTGACCGCCATCGAGGAGGACAATGCCACAGGAGGCGACGGCGAAGGAGCAGGCGCCTCCTCAGGAGGCGGCCTCGGGGACTGGTCGGATGATGAAGAGGAAGTCGACGAGCCACACCCCACTCATGGCGTCGACAAGGTGGCGCTGGCTCCTCAGCCGCGTCGACTGCAGCAGGCGGCGTGCCGAAGCGTCGGGCAGATGTAGGACTGTTCAGCAGCCCGCCCAAGAAGCCCAAGGTCTCGGCCGCCGCGACCAAGCGGCAAGAGGCCTCCGCAAGAGCGGCCCTCCTCCAGAAGGCCCCAAAGCGGCTCCCACTAGTGCCCGCATAAGTTCCTTGATTCTCTTCACATTTCTGTTTTGCGTTTGCTTTTCTTCTTTTCTTGCAAACCTCTTATTCTCTTTTTGTTCGTTCTTCTTGTCTTGTTGAGCAGGGCCCCGCTTTATCTCTCGCGGGCCCCATCTGATCAGTGATTAGGGCCGCAGACGGCTCCATGGACCCCTGCCGCGTGGACCCACTCGCCACTGATACGTCCATTTTGCATCATGCTTTTATATCGATATTTATTGCATCATGGGATGTTATTCTCTCTTATTTTACAAGTTTTACATGAAGATGGAGAATGCCGGCAGCTGGAATTCTATGCTGGAAAAGGAGCAAATATTAGTGACCTATTTTGCACAACTCCAAAAATCCTGAAACTTCACGGGAGCATGTTTTAGAATATATAAAAAATATCGAGCGAAGGAAGTACCAGAGGGGGGCCACCCACCATCCATGAGGGTGGGGGCGCGCCCCCTACCTCGCGGGCCCCCTAGCAGGCCTCCGGTGCCCATCTTATGCTATATGGGGTCTTTCATCACAGAAAAAAACATAAGCAAGCTTTCGGGATGAAACTCCGCCGCCACGAGGCGGAACCAATCTATAGGGCTCCGGTGGAGCTATTCTATCGGGGAAATATCCCTCTGGGAGGGGGGAAATCATCACCATCATCATCACCATCGATCCTCTCATTGGGATGGGGTCAATATCCATCAACATCTTCACCAACACCATCTACTCTCGAACCCTAGTTCATCTATTGTATCCAATCTTTGTCTCAAAACCTCAGATTGGTACCTGTTGGTTGCTAGTAGTGTTGATTACTCCTTGTAGTTGATGTTAGTTGGTTTATTTGGTGGAAGATCATATGTTCAGATCCTTTATGCATATTAATACCCCTCTGATTATCAACATTAATATTATTTGTGAGTAGTTACGTTTGTTCCTGAGGACATGGGACAAGTCTTGCTATAAGTAGTCATGTGAATTTGGTATTCGTTCGATATTTTGATGAGATGTATGTTGTCTTTCCTATAGTGGTGTTATGTGAACGTCTGATGTCTACTACACTACCTTCTTCTTGTAGATGTTTTTGGGCCTCCAAGTGCAGAGGTTTGTAGGACAATAGCAAATTTCCCTCAAGTGGATGACCTAAGGTTTATCAATCCGTGGGAGGCATAGGATGAAGATGGTCTCTCTCAAACAACCCTGCAACCAAATAACAAAGAGTCTCTTGTGTCCCCAACACACCCAATACAATGGTAAATTGTATAGGTGCACTAGTTCGGCGAAGAGATGGTGATACAAGTGCAATATGGATGGTAGATATAGGTTTTTGTAATCTAAAAATATAAAAACAGCAAGGTAGAAAGTGGTAAAAGTGAGCATAAATGATATTGCAATGCTAGGAAACAAGGCCTAGGGTTCATACTTTCACTAGTGCAAGTTCTCTCAACAATAATAACATAATTAGATCATATAATTATCCCTTAATATGCAACAAAGAGTCACTCCAAAGTCACTAATAGCGAAGAACAAACGTAGAGATTATTGTAGGGTATGAAACCACCTCAAAGTTATCCTTTCTGATCGATCTATTCAAGAGTCCATAGTAAAATAACATGAAGCTATTATTTCCGTTCGATCTATCATAGAGTTCGTACTAGAATAACACCTTAAGACACAATTCAACCAAAACCTAATTTCATCTCAAGTATCCATGGGTATGATTATACAATATGCGTCACACAATCTCATATTCATCTATTCAACCAACACAAAGAACTCCAAAGAGTGCCCCAAAGTTTCTACCGAAGAGTCAAGACGAAAACGTGTGCCAACCCCTATGGATAAGTTCACGAGGTCACGGAACTCGTAAATTGATCACCAAAACATACATCAAATGGATCACATGATATCCCATTGTCACCACAGATAAGCACATGCAAGACATACATCAAGTGTTCTCAAATCCTTAAAGACTCAATCCGATAAGATAACTTCAAAGGGAAAACTCAATTCATCACAAGAGAGTAGAGGGGGGAGAAACATCATAAGATCCAAATATAATAGCAAAGCTCGCGATACATCAAGATCGTGCCGACTCAAGAACACGAGAGAGAGAGAGAGAGAGAGATCAAACACATAGCTACTGGTACATACCCTCAGTACCGAGGGTGAACTACTCCATCCTCTTCATGGAGAGCACCGGGATGATGAAGATGGCCATCGGAGAGGGATTCCCCCCTCCGGCAGGGTGCCGGAAAAGGTCTACATTGGTTTTCGGTGGCTACAGAGGCTTCTGGCGGCGGAACTCCTTATATAGGTTTCTTTCTAGAAATTTTGGGTTATATAAGAGGTGTTGGAGTCGGGAACAAGGCAGGGGGTCTCTAGGCTGTCCACGAGGCAGGGGGCGCGCCCAGGGGGTGGGAGCGCCCCCACCCTCGTGGGCAGCCCGGGACTCTTCTGGCCCAACTCTTTTACTCCATATCCTTCTTCTGGTCCAAAAATAAGCTGTGTGAAGTTTCAAGTCAATTGGACCCCGTTTGGTTTTCGTTTTCTGTGATACTCAAAAACAAGGAAAAAATAGAAACTGGCACTGGGCTCTAGGTTAATAGGTTATTCCCAAAAATCATATAAAATAGTGTATAAATGCATGTAAAACATCCAAGGTTGGTAATATAATAGCATGGAACAATCAAAAATTATAGATACGTTGGAGACGTATCAAGCATCCCCAAGCTTAATTCCTGCTCGTCCTTGAGTAGGTAAATGATAAAAAAACAGAATTTTTGATGTGGAATGCTACCTAACATATTTATCAATATAATCTTCTTTGTTGTGGCTAGAATATTCAAATCCATAAGATTCAAGACAAAACTTTAATATTGACATAAAAAAATAATACTTCAAGTATGCTAACAAAGCAATTATGTCTTATCAAAATAACATAGCCAAAGAAAGGTTATCCCTATAAAATCAAATAGTTTGGCCATGCTTCATTTTCATCACACAAAATGCTCCGATCATGCACAACCCCGATGACAAGCCGAGCAATTGGTTCATATTTTTTAACGCGCTTCAGCCTTTTCAACCCTCATGCAATACATGAGCGCAAGCCATGGACATAGCACTATGGGTGGAATAGAGTACGATTATAGGGGTTATGTGAGAAGACAAAAAGGAAGAAAGTCTCACATTGACACGGATGATCAATGTGCTATGGAGATGCCCATCAATTGATGTCAATGCGAGGAGTAGGGATTGCCATGCAACGGATGCACTAGAGCTATAGATATATGAAAGCTCGTCAAAAGAAACTAAGTGGGTGTGCATCCAACTTGCTTGCTCATGAAGACCTAGGGCATTTTGAGGAAGCCCATCATTGGAATATACAAGACAAGTTCTATAATGAAAAATTCCCACTAGTATATGGAAGTGACAACATAAGAGACTCTCTATCATGAAGATCATGGTGCTAATTTGAAGCACAAGTGTGGAAAAAGGATAGTAACATTGTCCCTTCTCTCTTTTTCTCTCATTTTTTTATTTTTTATTTGGGCCTTCTTTTCTCTTTTTTTATGGCCTCTTTTTTCGTCCGGAGTCTCATCCTGACTTGTGGGGGAATCATAGTCTCCATCATCCTTTCCTCACATGGGACAATCCTCTAATAATGATGATCATCACACTTTTATTTACTTACAACTCAAGAATTACAACTCGATACTTAGAACAAAATATGACCCTATGTGAATGCCTCCGGCGGTGTACCGGGATATGTGATGAATCAAGAGTGACATGTATGAAAAGTTAGCATGGTGGTTTTGCCACAAATACGATGTCAACTACATGATCATGCAAGATAATATGACAATGATGATGCGTGTCATAATAAACAGAATGGTGGAAAGTTTGCATGGCAATATATCTCGGAATGGCTATGGAAATGCCATAATAGGTACGTATGGTGGCTGTTTTGAGGAAGATAAATGGAGGTTTATGTGTGATAGAGTGTATCGTATCACGGGGTTTGGATGCACCGGCGAAGTTTGCACCAACTCTCAAGGCGAGAAAGGGCAATGCACGATACCGAAGAGGCTAGCAATGATGGAAGGGTGAGAGTGCGTAATATCCATGGACTCACATTAGTCATAAAGAACTCATATACTTATTGCAAAATTTTATTAGCCCTCAAAGCAAAGTACTACTACGCATGCCCCTAGGGGGATAGATTGATAGGAAAAGACCATCGATCGTCCCCGACCGCCACTCATAAGGAAAGCACTCAAAGAACACCCCATGCTTCAAAATTTTCACACAACGTTTACCATACGTGCATGCTACGGGACTTGCCAACCTCAACACAAGTATTTCTCAATTTCACAATTACTCAACTAGCACAACTCTAATATTACCACCTTTATATCTCAAAACAATTATCAAATATCAAACTTCTCATAGTATTCAATTCACTTTATATGAAAGTTCTTATTATATCCCTCTTGGATGCCCATCATATTAGGACTAAATTCATAACCAAAGAAAATTACCATGCTGTTTAGGACTCTCAAAATAATATAAGTGAAGCATGAGAGTTCATCTATTTCTATAAAATAAAACCGCCACCATGCTCTAGAAAGATATAAGTGAAGCACTAGAGCAAATGACACTACTCCGAAAGATATAAGCGAAGATCAATGAGTAGTCGAATAATTATGCAACTATGTGAAGACTCTCTAAAATTTAAGAATTTCAGATTTTGGTATTTTATTCAAACAGCAAGCAAAACAAAATAAAATAAAATGACGCTCCAAGCAAAACACATGTCATGTGGTGAATAAAAATATAGCTCCAAGTAAAGTTACCGATGAACGAAGACAAAAGAGGGGATGCCTTCCGCGGCATCCCCAAGCTTAGGCTCTTGGTTGTCCTTGAATATTACCTTGGGGTGCCTTGGACATCCCCAAGCTTTGGCTCTTGCCACTCCTTATTTCATAGTCCATCGAATCTTCACCCAAAACTTGAAAAATTCACAACACAAAACTTAACAGAAAACTCGTAAGCTCCATTAGTATAAGAAAATAAATCACCACTTAGGTACTGTTGTGAACTCATTCTAAATTCATGTTGTTGTAATATCTACTATATTCCAACTTATCTATGGTTCATACCCTCCGATAGTACTCATCGATTCATCAAAATAAGCAAACAACACATATAAAACAGAATCTGTCAAAAATGGAACAGTCAGTAGTAATCTGGATCAAACGTATACTTGTGGATCCCCAAAAATTCTAAAATAAATTGCTGGACGTGAGTAATTTCTCTATTACTCATCTGCAAAAATATTGAACTAAATATCACTCTCCAGAAAAACATAGCAGCCAATCTCTTGAGCGCTAAAGTTTCTGTTTTTTACAGCAAGATCGCAAAGACTTTCCCCAAGTCTTCCCAAGGTTCTACTTGGCACAAACACTAATTAAAACATAGGAACTCAATCATAACAGAGGCTAGATAAATTAGTTGTTACTAAATAGTAACAAAAATCAAGGAACAAAAATGAAGTTGGTTTGCCTCCCAACAAGCGCTATCGTTTAATGCCCCTAGCTAGGCATGATGATTTCAATGATGCTCACATAAAGGACAAGAATTGAAATATAAAGAGAGCATCATGAAGAATATGACTAGCACATTTAAGTCTATCCCACTTCCTATGCATAGGGATTTTGTGAGCAAACAACTTGTGGGAACAATAATCAACTAGCATAGGAAGGCAGAACAAGCATAACTTTAAAACTTTAAGCACATAGAGAGGAAACTTGGTATTATTGCAATTCCTATAAGCAAATATTCCTCCCTAATAATAAATTTAAGTAGCATCATGAATGAATTCAACAATATAACCATCACATAAAGCATTCTTTTCATGATGTACAAGTATGCAAAGTTGACACTCTTCCAAAATAGTGGGATTAACATTAACTAAAGTCATGACCTCTCCAAACCCACTTTCATAATTATCACAATAAGATTCAACACCCTCCAAAATAGTGGGATCATTACTTCCTAAAGCTGACACTCTTCCAAACCCACTTTCATCAATATAATCATCATTAGGAGGCATGCTATCATCAAAATAAATTTGCTCATCAAAACTTGGGGGACAAAAAATATCATCTTCATCAAACATAGCATCCCCAAGCTTGTGGCTTTGCATATCATTAGCATCATAGATATCCAAGGAATTCATACTAACAACATTGGAATCATGCTCATCATACAAAGATTTAGTGCCAAACATTTTAATACATTCTTCTTCTAACACCTTGGCACAATTATCGGAATCCTTATTTTCATGAAAGATGTTAAAAAGGTGAAGCATATGAGGTACCCTCAATTCCATTTTTTGTAGTTTCTTTTATAAACTAAACTAGTGATAAAACAAGAAACAAAAAAGATTCGATTGCAAGATCTAAAGATATACCTTCAAGCTCTAACCTCCCCGGCAACAGCGCCAGAAAAGAGCTTGATGTCTACTACACTACCTTCTTCCTGTAGACGTTGTTGGGTCTCCAAGTGCAGAGGTTTGTAGGACAGTAGCAAATTTACCTCAAGTGGATGACCTAAGGTTTATCAAACCGTGGGACGCGTAGGATGAATATGGTCTCTCTCAAACAACCCTGCAACCAAATAACAAAGAGTCTCTTCTGTCCCCAACACACCCAATACAAAGGTAAATTTTATAGGTGCACTAGTTCGGCGAAGAGATGGTGATACAAGTGCAATATGGATGGTAGATATAGGTTTTTGTAATCTGAAAATATAAAAACAGCGAGGTAGCAAGTGGTAAAAGTGAGCATAAATGGTATTGCAATGCTAGGAAACAAGGCCTAGGGTTCATACTTTCACTAGTGCAAGTTATCTCAACAATAATAACATAATTAGATCATATAACTATCCCTCAATATGCAACAAAGAGTCACTCCAAAGTAACTAATAGCGGAGAACAAACGAAGAGATTATTGTAAGGTACGAAACCACCTCAAAGTTATCCTTTCTGATCGATCTATTCAAGAGTCCATAGTAAAATAACATGAAGCTATTCTTTCCGTTAGATCTATCATAGAATTCATAGTAGAATAACACCTTAAGACACAATTGAACCGAAACCCTAATGTCACCTAGATACTCCAATGGCACCTCAAGTATCCGTGGGTATGATTATACGATATGCATCACACAGTCTCATATTCATCTATTCAACCAACACAAAGAAATTCAAAAGTGACCCAAAGTTTCTACAGGAGAGTGAAGACGAAAATGTGTGCCAACCCCTATGCATAAGTTCACGAGGTCACGGAACTTGCAAGTTAATCACCAAAACATACATCAAGTGGGTCACGTGATATCCCATTGTCATCACAGATAAGCACATGCAAGACATACATCAAGTGTTCTCAAATCCTTAAAGACTCAATCCGATAAGATAACTTTAAAGGGAAAACTCAATTCATCACAAGAGAGTAGAGGGGGGAGAAACATCATAAGATCCAAATATAATAGCAAATCTCGCGATACATCAATATTGTGCCGACTCAAGAACACGAGAGAGAGAGAGAGATCAAACACATAGCTACTGGTACAAACCCTCAGCCCCGAGGGTGAACTACTTCGTGCTCGTCATGGAGAGCACCGGGAAGATGAAGATGGCCACCGGAGAGGGATTCCACCCTCCGGCAGGGTGACGGAACATGTCTAGATTGGTTTTTGGTGGCTACGGAGGCTTCTGGCGGCGGAACAGCCGATCTAGGTTCTTTCTGGAAGTTTTGGGTTATATAAGAGGTGTTGGAGTAGGGAACAAGGCAGGGGGTCTCCATGCTGTCCACGAGGCAGGGGGCGCGCCCAGGGGGGTGGGCGTGCCTCCCACCCTCGTGGGCAGCCCGGGACTCTTCTAGCCCAACTCTTTTACTCCATATCCTTCTTCTGGTCCAAAAATAGCTCCGTGAAGTTTTAGGTCAATTGGACTCCGTTTGGTTTTATTTTTCTGCGATACTCAAAAACAAGGAAAAAACAGAAAGTGGCACTGGGCTCTAGTTAATAGGTTAGTCCCAAAAATCATATAAAATAGCATATAAATGCATAGAAAATATTCAAGGTTGATAATATAATAGCATGGAACAATCAAAAATTATAGATACGTTGGAGACGTATCAACGTCGACTACATGACACTTCACAATTATTTGGGCCTAGAGGAAGGCATTGGGAAGTAATAAGTAGATGATGGGTTGCTAGAGTGACAGAAGCTTAAACCCTAGTTTATTAGTTGCTTCATAAGGGGCTGATTTGGATCCATATGTTTCATGCTATGGTTTGTTTTACCTTAATACTTCTTTTGTAGTTGCAGATGCTTGCAAGAGGGGTTAATCATAAGTGGGATGCTTGTCCAATGAAGGGCAGTACCCAAGCACTGGTCCACCCACATAACAAATTATCAAAGTACCGAACGCAAATCATATGAACTTGATGAAAACTAGCTTGACGATAATTCCCATGTGTCCTCGGGAGCGCTTTCCTTTATATAAGAATTTGTCCAGGCATGTCCTTTGCTACAAAAAGGATTGGGCCATCTTGCTGCACCTTATTTACTTTTACTACTTGTTACCCGTTACAAATTACCTTATCACAAAACTATCGGTTACCGATAATTTTAGTGCTTGAAGAGAATACCTTACTGAAAACTGCTTGTTATTTCCTTCCGCTCCTCGTTGGGTTCGACACCCTTACTTATCGAAAGGACTACTATAGATCCCCTATACTTGTGGGTCATCCAGACTCTTTCCTGGCACCATTGCCGGGGAGTGAAGCACCTTTGGTAGGTGGAAATTGGTAAGGAAAAAATTATGTGGAATTTGGTGGAATTCGGGTATGATAGAGAAACTGCTAGCTAATCCTTTTACAGGAGATGGAACATTGCATCCCGATTTGCACCTTCTATGTGGATGAAGTTTGTGGATTATTTAAGCTTGTAGGTATGCCCAAGGATGTTATCAAGAAGAAGGTCTTCCCTTTATCTTTGAAGGGAAAGGCATTAACATGGTTTAGGCTATGTGATGATATGGGGTCATCGAACTACAACTGATTGAAATTGGAATTTCATTAGAAGTTTTATCCTATGCATCGTGTTCATCATGATCGTAATTATATATATAATTTTTGGCCTCGCAAAGGAGAAAGCATCACTCAAGCTTGGGGGAGGCTTAAGTCAATGTTATATTCACGCCCCAATCATGAGCTCTCAAGAGAAATTATTATTCAAAAAATTTATGCTCATCTTTCTCTCGATAATCGCTCCATGCTCAATACTTCTTGTACTAGCTCTTTTATGATGAAGACTATTGAAATCAAATGGGACTTATTGGAAAGAATTAAACGCAACCCTGAAGATTGGGATCTCAATCAAGGTAAGGAGTCAAGTATAATACCTAAGTTTGATTGTGTTAAATCTTTTATGGATACCGATGTTTTCTGTGAATTTAGCACTAAATATGGACTTGACTCTGAGACAGTAGCTTATTTCTGTGAATCCTTTGCTACTCTTGTTGATCTCCCTAAGGAGAAGTGGTTTAAATATAATCCACCCATTGAAATAAAAGTAGTTGCACCTATTAAAGTCTAAGAAAAGACTATCACTTATAATGATTCTATTGTTCGTACTGCTTATATTGAGAAATCACCTTTCCCTGTTAGAATAAAGGATCATGCTAAAACTTCAACTGTGGTTCGTAAGAGTAATACTAGAACACCTACACCCTCTGAGCAAATTAAAGTTGAACCTAGTGTTTCTATGGTTAAAGATCTCTTGGCCGATAATATTGATGGGCATGTTATTTACTTATGTGATGAAGCTGCTAGAATTGCTAGACCCGATACTAAAAATAAACATAGACCTGTTGTAGGCATGCATGTTATTTCTATTAAAATAGGAGATCATTTCTATCATGGCTTATGTGATATGGGTGCTAGTGCAAGTGCAATACCTCATTCCTTATATAAAGAAATTATGCAGGATATTGCACCTGCTGAGATAGAGGAAATTGATGTTACAATTAAGCTTACCAATAGAGACACCATTTCACTAGTTGGGATTGTTAAAGATGTTGAAGTCTTGTGTGGGAAAGTTAAATATCCTACTTATTTTCTTGTTCTTGGTTCCCCACAAGATAACTTTTGTCCCATTCTATTTGGTAGACCCTTCTTGAATACTGTTAATGCTAAGATAGACTGCAAAAAGGATGTAGTTACTATTGGTTTGGGGGATATGTCTCATGAGTTTAATTTTACTAAATTTCGTAGACAACCCCATGATAAATTATTGCCTAGTAAAGATGAAATTATTGGTCTTGCTTCTATTGCCATGCCTCCTAATGATCCTTTAGAACAATATTTGCTCGACCATGAAAATGATATGTTTATGAATGAAAGAAGGGAAATAGATGAAGTATTCTTTAAACAGGGTCCTATTTTGAAACACAACTTGTCTGTTGAAATTCTAGGGTATCCTTCTCCACCCAAGGGTGATCCCGTGTTTGAGCTTAAACCTTTACCTGATTCTCTAAAATATGCTTATCTTGATGAGAAAATATATATCCTATTATTATTAGTACTAACCGTTCAGAGCATGAAGAAAAGAAATTATTGAAAACTCTGAAGAAGCACCGTGCTGCTATTGGATATACTCTTGATGATCTTAAGGGCATTAGTCCCACTCTATGCCAGCACAAAATAAAATTGGAGAAAGATGCGAAACCGGTTGTTGATCACGAACGAAGGTTAAATCATAAGATGATAGAAGTGGTAAGAAAAGAAATACTAAAGCTTCTGGAGGCAGGTATAATTTATCCCGTTGCTGATAGTCAGTGGGTAAGTCCTGTCCATTGTGTCCCTAATAAGGTAGGTATTACTGTTGTTCCTAATGATAAAGATGAATTGATACCACAAAGAATTGTTACAGGTTATAGAATAGTAATTGATTTCCGCAAATTAAATAAAGCTACTAAAAAGGATCATTACCCTTTACCTTCAATTGATCAAATGCTAGAAAGACTATCAAAACATACACATTTTTGCTTTCTAGATGGTTATTCTGGTTTCTCTCAAATACATGTGTCAAAAGAGGATCAAGAAAGCACAACTTTTACTTGCCCTTTCGGTACCTTTGCTTATAGACGCATGCCTTTTGGTTTATGCAATGCACCTACTACCTATCAAAGATGTATGACTGCTATATTCTCTAACTTTTGTGAAAAGATTGTTGAGGTTTTCATGGATGATTTCTCCATTTATGGAACTTCTTTTCATGATTGCTTAAGAAACCTTGATCGAGTTTTGCAGAAATGTGAAGAAACTAATCTTGTCTTGAATTGGGAGAAGTGCCACTTTATGGTTAATGAAGATATTGTCTTGGGGCATAAAATTTCTGAAAGAGGTATTGAAGTTGATAAAGCTAAAGTTGATGCTATTGAAAAGATGTCGTGTCTTAAGGACATTAAAGGTATAAGAAGTTTCCTTGCTCATGCCGGTTTTTATAGGAGGTTCATTAAGGTCTTCTCAAAAATTTCTAGCCCTCTGACTAATCTCTTACAAAAAGATGTTACATTCATCTTTGATGATGATTGTGTAGAAGCATTTGAAATACTTTAGAAAGCCTTGATTTCTGCACCTATTGTTCAACCACCTGATTGGAATTTACCCTTTGAAATTATGTCTGATGCTAGTGATTATGTTGTACGGCTGTTCTTGGACAAAGAGTTGATATGAAATTAAATGTTATCCAGTATGATAGTACGACTCTGGACAGTGCCCAGAGAAATTATGGTACTACTGAAAAAGAGTTTTTAGCAGTTGTATTTGCTTGTGATAAGGTCAGGCCCTATATTGTTGATTCTAAAGTAACTGTTCACAATGATCAGGGTGCTATTAAATATCCTATTTAAAAGAAATATGCTAAACCTAGACTTATTAGATGGGTTCTCTTGCTACAAGAATTTGATTTGCATATTATTGATAGAAAGGGAGCTAAGAACCACATTGCAGACAATTTGTCTAGGTTAGAGAATTTTCTTGATGACCCACTATGTATTGATGATAGCTTTCCTGATGAACAACTAGCTGTCATAAATGCTTCTCGTACTGCTCCATGGTATGCTAATTATATTGTTGCTAAATTTATACCACCTAGTTTCACATACCAACAAAAGAAAAATGTTTTCTATGATTTAAGACATTACGTATGGGATGACCCACAACTTTATAAAGAAGGAGTAGATGGTATTATTAAACGTTGTGTACCTGAGCATGAACAGGAACATACCCTACGCATCTGTCACTCTGAGGCTTAAGGCGGACACCATGCTGGAGACAAAACTGCACATAAGGTATTGTAATCCGGTTTTTATTGGCCTACTCTCTTCAAGGATGCCTGTAAGTTTGTCTTGTCTTGTGATGAATGTCAAAGAATTGGTAATACTAGTAGACGTCAAGAAATGCCTATGAATTATTCACTTGTTATTGAACAATTTGATGTTTGGGGCTTTGATTACATGGAACTGTTTCCTTCCTCTAATGGGTATACACACATTTTAGTTGTTGTTGATTATGTTACTAAGTGGGTAGAAGCTATTCCAACTAGTAGTGCTGATCATAACACATCTATTACGATGCTTAAAGAAGTTATTTTTCCAAGGTTTGGAGTCCCTAGATACTTAATGACTGATGGTGGTTCACATTTTATTCATGGTGCTTTTTGTAAAATGCTTGCTAAGTATGATGTTAATCATAGAATTGCATCTCCATATCATCCACAGTCTAGCGGTCAAGTAGAATTGAGTAATAGAGAGCTTAAATTAATTTTGCAAAAGACTGTTAATAGATCTAAAAAGAATTGGCCCAAGAAACTGGATGATGCATTATGGGCTTGTAGAACTGCATATGAAAATCCTATGGGTATATCTCCGTATAAAATGGTTTATGGAAAAGCATGTCACTTACCTCTCGAACTAGAACATAAGGCATATTGGTCCATTAAAGAGCTCAATTATGATTTCGAACTTGCCGGTGAGAAGATGCTTTTTGAAATTAGCTCACTTGATGAATGGAGAACCCAGGCTTATGAGAATGCCAAACTGTTTAAAGAAAAAGCTAAAAGATGGAATGACAAAAAGGATACAAAAGCGTGAGTTTAATGTAGGTGATTATGTTTTTCTATGCAACTGTCGTTTAAGATTTTTTGGAGGCAAACTCCTCTCAAATTGGGAAGGTCCTTACGTTATCGAGGAGGTATATCGCTCTGGTGCCATAAAAATCAACAACTTCGAAGGCACAAATCCTAGGGTGGTGAAAGGTCAAAGAGTCAAACATTATATCTTAGGTAATCCTATAAATGTTGAAACTAATGTTATCGAAACCGTAACCCCGGAGGAATACATAAGGGACACTTTCCAGATAGTTTCAGACTCTGAAAAGGAATAGGTATGAGGTACGGTAAGTAAACCGACTCCAAAATAGTTCTAATAGCAATTTTTCTCCGTTTTGGAATATTTATGAAAAATAGGAAAATAAGAAGCAGTCCAGGAAGTACACGAGGCTTCCACGAGGGTGGAGGGCACGCCCTACCCCCTGGGCACGCCCCCTGTCTCATGGGCAACTCGTGCTCCCTCCAGATTCCGTTTTCTTGCACGATACTTCTTTTGGTCGGTAAAAATTAATTATATAATATCCCGAAGGTTTTGACTATCGTACCACACAAATATCCTCTATTTTTGTTTTGAGTTATTTCTACTGCAGATCTAGAGCAAGATGTCTTCTCAAGAGTCAGTCAGAGAGAGTCGGGTGTCTCATCCAATACCGGGGCCAAGAGCAAACAGCGATGCTGACCACTTTGGGCCATCAACTGAGGAAGAGATGGAGGCCTACTTGAAAAGTATAGATTCCATGGAGGAGGATCAAGAAGTTCCTCCCTGTTTCCGAGCCAGATTCACGATGGGTGAACTACAGAGCTCAGCTATTCCAAACTCAGTCATCCCTTCTAATGTTAGATTTCTTTCTTATGAAAATATGAAAAGGAGTGTTACTTGTTCTCCCGTAGTGAAAGGATCGAGAAGAGGTGTCTAGAGGGGGGTGATTAGACACTAAGTGCTAAAAGTTGCAGTTTTTAATTTCTTTAAATTGAAGTGGAGTTTTGGCACAAGTTTAACAATCACAATACATATCAAGCAAGCATGCAAAGAGTATATGAGCAGCGGAAAGTAAAGCATGCAACTTGCAAGAATGTAAAGGGATGGGATTGGAGTGTGCAAACGCAATTTGGAGACACAGAGATTTTTGAGACGTGGTTCCGATAGGTGGTGCTATTGTACATCCACGTTGATGGAGACTTCAACCCATGAAGGGTAACGGCTGCGCGAGTCCACGGAGGGCTCCACCCACGAAGGGTCCACGAAGAAGCAACCTTGTCTATCCCACCATGGTCGTCGCCCATGAAGGACTTGCCTCACTAGCGGTAGATCTTCACGAAGTAGGCGATCTCCTTGCCCTTACAAACTCCTTGGTTCAACTCCACAATCTTGTCGGAGGCTCCCAAGTGACACCTAGCCAATCTAGGAGACACCACTCTCCAAGAAGTAACAAATGGTGTGTTGATATGAACTCCTTGCTCTTGTGCTTCAAATGATAGTCTCCCCAACACTCAACTCTCTCTCATAGGATATGGATTTGGTGGAAAGAAGATTTGAGTGTAAGGAACTTGGGGAAGGCTAGAGATCAAGATTCATATGGTAAGAATGGAATATCTCGGCCTCAACACAAGTGTAGGTGTTTCTTTCTCAGAAAAAGTAGGCTGGAAGTGTAGGTTTGTTCTGATGGCTCTCTTTTTGAATGAAGAGCTGGTGGAGGGGTATATATAGCCTCCACACAAAATCTAACCGTTACACACAACTTGCCAATCTTGGTGGGACCGAATTGATAAACTCGGTCGGACCGATTCAGCAAATCTAGTGACCGTTAGGGTTTTCGGTGGGACCGACTGGATCAACTCGGTGGGACCGATGTGCTAGGGTTAGGGTAAATCTAAAACTCGGTTTGACCGATTACTCAAACTCGGTGGGACAGATTTGGGTAATAAGCGAAACAGAGAGTTGGCCAAGCAAACTCGGTGGGGCCGATTGCATATCTCAGTGGGACCGAAAATATTTCAATAGGTAACAGAGAGTTTGCAAGCCCATCTCGGTGAGACCGAGATCCCATCGGTGAGACCGAACTGCTTATGATTTCTGGCAGTGGCTATGTCAACTGAACTCGGTGGCTCCGGATAGAAAGAATCAGTGGGGCCGAGTTTGACTATTTGGTGTGGGACATATTTGGAAATGAGAAAGTGGTTGAGGGCTTTGGAGCATATCACTAAGCACTTTGAGCAAGCAAGCCATTAAGCAACACCTCATCCCTTCTTAATGGTATTGGCTTTCCTATGGACTCAATGTGATCTTGGATCACTAAAATAGAAAATGTGGAGTCTTGAGCTTAGAGCTTGAGCCAATCCTTTGTCCTTAGCATGTTGAAGGGGTTCCACATCCTCTAGTCCATGCCACTTCATTGTTGAACTTATCTGAAACATACTAGGTAAAAGTGTTAGTCCAAGAAGAGATATGTTGATATTAATTACCAAAACCACCTAGGGAGCACTTGTGCTTTCAATCTCCCCCTTTTTGGTAATTGATGACAACATACATCAAAGCTTTAGATAAAGATATAGAGAATAGTAAGTAAAGCTTTGGAAAGACATGTAACATGCATAGGCTCCCCCTACATGTATGCAATCATGTGAATATGGAATATAGAAGCATGTGAATGCATAAACATGACAGAGTAAGCAATGTGTTACATGTATCTTGGCTATATGCATCAGAGCAAATGATGTGAATATGAGAAATGTACCTTCATGCTCATGAGTCCTTCTTGCAAACAGTATGTTCATCAGCAAGAATTTCTCATACGCATGACTGTGATGCATATACTTACCTTATGGTCTTGAGTTGGCTTAGGATGGGATGAACCTGCATAAACAAGGTTAGATAACACAGATACACCTACTGGCCAGAGCAAACAAAAGAAACCACAAGAGTACCAAGACTAGGATGACATGTATACTAAGTACCACATTGGATATAGACATGTCCCCAAAGGTAAAGATGTGCAACAAATTCAAGGATTTCCTTCCCTTAGATGTCTTGCTCCCCCTGAATCTAGCATGGAATGCTGGGAGAAGATAGGGAACAGAAAATCAGAGCAAAATCAAAGCTCAAAGGAAATAAATAGAGCTAATGCAAACGAGCAAATATGAACATGTCTTTCCCCTCTTCAAGACATGTGACTTCTCTCCTCTTAAACACCAAGCATCTGGGGTCCTTGATGATTACTCTTTCTTCCCTTGAGTATTCTCTCACCCAATAGATATGATTAAGCTTTGATGTGATCTCTCTCCCCCTTTGACATCAATTTCCAAGAAGGGTTCTTCTGGATTTTTGTCATGATGGGTTTGGTCCATGAGTCACAGAACAAAGCAACAAGTCGAATGGGATGTTGGTCGAGGACAAGATTCATTGAGTGGAGCTGGATCAAAAAGAATGCTGAAGCAAGTGGCAAGATGTCTTTCCTGTAGTGAAATTGGTGACTGATGAAGCTATGTACCTAGGGTAGGGTCATGGACCTGTCGAGCATACCCTCCCCAAGGACATCTTTACAAAGAATCAGAAGCAGCCGAAGAGAAATCATCATCCACTCGACCATGGAGATGCGCTCACTCGACCACCTTGAAGACACTCAACCACCAGAAGATGAGGAACCCTCCACTCTGCAACGGTTAAGACTTAAACCATAGCATTATGAGCATTTATGACATTTACTGTAGACGTTACCTGTAACGCCTTTCCTTTATGAGCATTGAACTCTGTGTAACAGAGGGGAGCTGGGGTCCTGGCACACTCTATATAAGCCACCTCCCTCCTCTGGGACAAGGGTTCGCACTTTTGTAAACACACACACACACATATAATCCAGTCGACCGCCTCAGGGCACCGAGATGTAGGGCTATTACTTCCTCTGAGAAGGGCCTGAACTCGTAAAACTCGTGTGTACAACTACTCCATAGCTAGGATCTTGCCTCCTCATACCCAGCCCCCATTCTACTGTCAGTCTTAGATCCACGACAGTTGGCGCCCACCATGGGGCCGGTGTCTTAGCGACTTATTGGAGAAGTTGCAATTTTTCCGATCCCCATCATCATGGTTCCAGGCGGAGGTTTGGCTGAGGGCCGCAAGATCCGTCTCGGGGGCACTCGTGTTTGTCGCCGACGACTCCGCTTGGCTTCAGGAGGCACCACTCGACGTCGATGCGCTCCCCGCCCGCGGGGCGACGCACTTTCACGCGTGCGTCCGCGGCGTCCTCCCGCGGCAACTGTCGACCCAGTACCAGTCGACTCCTATGGCTTTCCCCCTCCCTGCGACCCGCCGGAACAAGTGCACCAGCCGATCGAGGGTTTAACGGTGGGTGAAGCATGCGGTGGCCCGCCAGTCAGCCACCCCTCAAGTCACGGCGCTCGAGCCCGATGAGTATCTCTATGGCCTGTTCGATCTATCGACTGGCTCCGTATAGATTGCATCCGAGTGCGGCAGCAATGACTCGGCAGCGGAAGTCCTGATGGTCAATGGACCACGCGGTCCTCCTGGCTTCGATCGTGAAGACAGAGGTGATGGGAACGGCGATCCGTCGCGCGTTCACGAGGAGTACCGCCCCAAGCCTCTCTCCTCGCAGCAGAGAGAAGAACTTTGTCGCCGTAACATGGATGCCCTGCATACTCCTATAGTTGGTGAAACGCCCGAGGCCCAGGCCTTGGAACAGGCTCGCTTGGCCAATTTGGCTGAGCGCACTCGGCTGGAGAACCTACAACGCGCACTCGACGATCGCGCTCATCAACGTGCTCCTGAGTCCAGCCGACGCCAACTTTTTCCACCTCTGGCTCAGGTATACCGGACCTCGATCCAAAACCTAGCAGCTGCTGCCCGGATAGCAGAGTCAATTCAACCTTCCCAGTCAGAAGCTGGCCAAGGTCTGGTGCAGATCAGGGCCTTGCTCCGGGCAGCAGGAGAGCAGAATACGGCCGTGTCTTAGTCGTGGGATAGGATCCATAGCAGATCTGTGGTCGCAGATATGGTCCAGTCGGCCCATTGCCCGAGATCGCACCCGAGGCGTGAGGGACGTGGAGAGCGGCGTGATCAGTACAGAAACCAGGAGCAGTATGATCGTTGAGCCGATCGCGATGGTCGCCGTCGAGTGCCCACGCCTCCTCCAAGGAGTGGGTCGTACGTGCCGTGGCCACATGAAGAAAGGTGCCCTAACAGCGTCGGAAGAGGTATTCCAGTCGACCCCAGAGAGCCAGGCTTTGATGCGAGATCTATTCTCGTACAAGGCTTGGTCAACAGAAATAGAGCTCACCGAGATGGCCATGACAGAGGCCCGCAAACCAGCAACAGGGTGCATGTCTCTGGCCCAGAGTGCTTCAGCAGAGCTATCAGAGCTACGGTGATTCCCCCCAACTTCAGGTTGGCGACTGGAGTCAGTAAGTTCACCGGAGAGTCCAAGCCTGACACTTGGCTCGAAGACTAACGAGTGGCTGTCTATATTGGTGGCGGCAATGATGAGGTGGACATGAAACACCTTCCTCTGATGTTGGAGGGCTCGGCTAGGGCGTGGCTGAATCAGTTGGCGCCGGGCAGCATCTATACTTGGGAAGATCTCGCCCGAGTGTTTATCAGAATGTTTGAGGGTACTTGCAAGCGGCCAGCAAGTTTGACAGAATTACAGTGTTGCATCGAGAAACCGAATGAAACTTTGATAGATTATATCCAGAGGTGGATCACCCTGCACCACACGGTGGAAGATGTGTCTGATCATCAGGTAATTTGTGCTTTCAAGGAAGGCGTCAGGTACCGGGAGTTGAATCTGAAATTCGGTCGGACAGGAAACATGACTTTGACTCGGATGATGGAAATCGCCACCAAGTATGCCAATGGTGAAGAGGAGGAGCGACTGCGGAGCGGCAAGCACAAAGCAGTCACCCACGAAGCCGGAGGACGAAACTCTAGTCGGAAACAAAAACGCAAAGCCGAACCAGCTGCTCCGGGTGAGGCCTTGGCTGTGGTTCAAGGAAAGTTCAAAGGGAAGCCCAAAGGGTCGTGGAACCCCAAGAAAGTAAAAGATCAAGATGGAAATGACGTGTTGGATCTGCCGTGCCATATCCACACCAAAAAAGACGAAGAAGGTAATTTCATTTACCCGAAGCATACCACTCAACAGTGTCGGCTCCTGATCCAGCAGTTCCGAGAGAAACAGCCCAGGGAAAAGGAGGAGGCAGACAAGGCTGAGAGTGAAGGGGAAGATGATGATGGTTATCCTCATGTGAATTTCACTTTGATGATTTTTGTTGATGTTGGAAACAAGAGTCGATTGAAAGTCATCAACAGAGAAGTGAACACGGTCGCTCCGGCGACACCGAATTACTTGAAATGGTCCCAGACTGCCATTACGTTCGACCAGTCTGATCACCCAGCGCACATCGCCACCCCTGGGAGGCAAGCGCTGGTGGTCTAAGGCACTCGACTGACAAAGGTCCTGATGGACGGTGGCAGTGGCCTGAACATTCTGTTTGCAGAAACGTTGAAAGGAATGGGCATTCAGATGTCCAGACTCAGTGAAAGCCATATGAGTTTCCATGGGGTCATCCCAAGCAGGAAGGTTGCATCCCTCGGTCAGATTGCACTCGACGTGGTTTTCGGTGATGCCAAAAATTACTGCAAAGAAAAGTTGACGTTTGAAGTCGTGGATTTTTAGAGTGCGTGTCATGCAATTCTAGGCAGGCCAGCTTATGCACGATTCATGGCTCAACCTTGTTACGTGTACCTCAAACTAAAGATGCCTGGTCCCAGAGGAGTGATCACTATCTATGGTAATCGGAAAAAGGCAGAAGAGTGTTTCCAGAAGGGCTCAAAGATCACTGATGCCCAGATGGCCGTGGCAGAATTGCAAGAATACCAGAAAAATACAGACCCAAGTGTCTTGTTGCGAGCCAAGAAGCCAGCCACAGATTCAGCATTCCAGTCGTCTGGCGAGACGAAGTCTGTTCACATTCACCCGACGGACCCCAATGCAGCTCCGACCCACATTTCGACCACACTCGACTCCAAATAGGAAAAAGCGCTCATCCAGTTCCTCCGTGAGAACTGGGACATCTTTGCATGGAAGCCTTCTGACATGCCAGGTGTTCCCAAGGGACTGGCTGAGCATCGTTCGCGAGTCGACCCAAAAGTGAAACCAGTCAAAGAGCATCTTCGACGGTCCGTCGTGCAGAAAAGAAAAGCAATCGGCGAAGAGGTGGCTCAGCTTTTGGCAGGTGAGTTTATCCGAGAGATTTACCACTCTGAGTGGTTAGCCAATGTTGTCATGGTCCCAAAGAAAGATGACTCACTCCGCATGTGCATCGATTTCAAGCATATCAATCGGGCCTGCCCGAAAGATCACTTCCCTCTCCCTCGCATCGATCAGATAGTCGACTCGACTGCTGGGTGCGAGCGTTTGTCCTTTTTGGATGCCTACTCCGGGTACCACCAGATCCGTCTGTACAGACCCGACGAAATAAAGACAGCTTTTATCACCCCATTCGGGTGCTTCTGTTATGTCACAATGCCATTCAGCTTGAAGAACGCCGGAGCCACATTTATGCGAATGATTCAGAAGTGCCTGCTCACTCCGATCAGTCGAAATGTGGAAGCATACATGGATGACATTGTGATCAAGTCACCTAAAGGTTCCGACCTGCTGACCGACCTCGCCGAAACCTTTGCCAACCTCAGAAGGTATGATATCAAGCTCAATCCATCAAAGTGCACGTTTGGAGTTTCAGGCGGAAAGTTACTCGGTTTTCTTGTTTCCGAACGAGGAATCGATGCTAACCCAGAGAAAGTTGGCGCTATACTTCGGATGAAAGGCCCTGTGCGTGTGCATGATGTCGAGAAGCTTACTGGTTGCTTGGCCGCCCTAAGTCGATTCATTTCTCGCCTCGGTGAAAAGGCGCTGCCTCTTTACCGACTGATGAAGAAATCAGATACGTTCGAGTGGACTCCAGAAGCTGATACAGCATTTGCAGAGCTAAAAGCGCTGCTTTCCACCCAGCCGGTGCTTGCTGCTCCAATCAGTACAGTGCACATGGTTGTCATGGTCCCAAAGAAAGATGACTCACTCTGCATGTGCAAGGCGCTGCCTCTTTGTCTTTATATAGCAGCCACTGGACAAGTCGTCAATACAGTGCTTACCGTCGAGCGGGAAGAAGAAGGAAAAGCGTACAAAGTTCAACGCCCAGTTTATTATATTTCTGAAGTCCTGACCCCGCCGAAGCAGAGATATCCTCACTATCAGAAGCTTGTCTATGGAATTTACATGACCACGAAGAAGGTTGCACACTACTTCTCAGATCACTCTGTTACAATCGTCAGCGACGCTCCATTGTCAGAGATTCTGCACAACAGGGATGCAACTGGTCGAGTGGCAAAATGGGCGATTGAACTCCTTCCCTTGGATATCAAGTTTGAGGCAAAGAAAGCTATCAAGTCCCAAGCAATAGCAGATTTCCTCGCCGAGTGGATCGAACAGCAACTGCCGACTCAAGTTCACTTTGAGCACTGGACCATGTTCTTTGACGGATCCAAGATGTTGAACGGTTCTGGTGCTGGAGTAGTTCTGGTATCCCCCTGAGGAGACAAGCTCAGATATGTCCTCCAGATTCACTTTGATTCCTCCAGATTCACTCGGCGTCCGTCGCCTCATGGTCTACGGCGACTCAGATTTGGTAGTGAATCAAGTGATGAAGGAGTGGGACGTCAGAAGCCCAGCCATGACTGGTTACTGCAACGCGGTGAGAAAGCTTGAGAAGAAGTTCGAGGGGTTAGAACTCCACCACATCCCCCGATTGAAAAATCAAGCAGCCGATGAATTGGCAAAGATAGGTTCCAAGAGAGAAGCCATTCCCAGCAATGTGTTCTTGGAGCATATTCACACGCGATAGTTCAGGAAGACCCTTTCACTGAAGAGCCCCCACAACCCAAGAGCGCCACGGATCCGACTAAAGTCGAGGTCCCAGCTGTGGTCGACCTAATCATGGAGGTTCTAGCCATTACCCCCGATTGGACGGTGCCCTACATTGCGTACATCCTCAGGAAAGAGCTCCTAGAGGATGAAGAAGAAGCTCGACAGATAGTCCGCCGATCTAAAGCTTTTACTGTGATAAGAGGGCAGCTGTTCAGAGAAAGTGTGACTGGAGTCGGTCAGAAGTGCATAACACCAGAAGAAGGTCGAATGATCCTCAATGACATCCACTCTGGGACCTGTGGCCACCATGCGTCCTCACGGGCCATCGTGGCTAAAGCATATCGACCTGGATTCTATTGGCCACGAGCAAATGAGATGGCGAAAGATATAGTCGACAGATGTGAAGGCTGTCAATTTTACTCCGATATGTCTCACAAGCCAGCGTCAGCCCTGAAGACCATCCCCTCGTCTGGCCCTTCGCTATTTGGGGACTGGATATGGTTGGACCGCTGAGGACTGGCAAAAGCGGCTTCACTCACGTGCTCGTTGCAGTCGACAAGTTTACCAAATGGATCGAAGCCAAACCTATCAAGAACCTTGACGCTAGCAGCGCTGTCAGTTTAATCAGAGAATTGACATTCAGATATGGAGTCCCACACAGCATCATCATGGACAACGGATCGAAGTTCGATTCCGATGAGTTTAGAATTTTATGCACCTCTCAGGGCACTCGAGTCGACTATGCTTCTGTTGCTCACCCGCAGTCGTACGGACAAGCAGAAAGAGCCAATGGCCTAATTCTCAAAGGACTGAAGCCCAGACTGATGCATGATCTCAAACACGCAGCAGGTGCTTGGGTTGATGAACTTCCGTCAGTTCTGTGCGGTTTAAGGAAAACTCTTAATCGGTCGACTAGAAGAACTCCTTTCTTCTTAGTCTATGGAGCCGAAGTTGTTCTGCCAAGTGACTTGCTCCACAACGCACCCCGAGTTGAACTCTTTTCCGAAGCAGAAGCAGAGCAGGCCCGGCAAGATTCAGTCGATCTCTTAGAGGAGGAAAGAGAGATGGCCTTGATCCGCTCGACCATTTATCAGCAAGATTTGCGTTGATTCCACGCCAGCATTGTGAGGGGTCGGGCCTTTCAAGGAGACTTGGTTCTTTGAGTGGATAAACAGAAACCACACAAGCTCGCTCCAACTTGGGAAGGCCGCTTCGTCATCACCAAAGTTCTCCACAACGGAGCATACCATCTTTATAGTATCAAGCATCAGAAAGACGAGCCACGGGCTTGGAACGCGGAGCTGCTCCGCCCCTTTTATACTTAAACACTCGTTCGAATAAAATGTAATAAGCAACACCTTTTGTAATTCGTTTATCAAAGACAAGAGCTTACAGTTCTCTCATTCAATTGTGTTGTTCTTACTTACTCCTGAAATCCCCCAGTGGGTGGGCTTAGTCGCGAATCTGTTCCGCCTAAGTTCGAAAAAATCCTACCGAGTGGAGAGCAGTCCTCCCACTCGGGGGCTTAGCTGCAGTCGAGCACTCGCCTAAGTTCTCTCACTAAGAGGCTTAACGGCAGTCCAACACTCGCCTAAGTTTGAAAAAATCTTACCGAGTGGAGAGCAGTCCTCCCACTCGGGGGCTTAGCTGCAGTCGAGCACTCGCCTAAGTTCTCTCACTAAGAGGCTTAACGGCAGTCCACCACTCGCCTAAGTATGAAAAAATCCTACCGAGTGAAGAGGAATCCTCCCACTCAGGGGCTTAGCTGCAGTCGAGCACTCGCCTAAGTTTTGTCACTACGAGGCTTAACGGCAGTCGAGCAGTCGCCTAAGTTTGAAAAAATCCTACCGAGTGAAGAGCAATCCTCCCACTCGGGGGCTTAGCTGCAGTCGAGCACTCGCCAAAGTTCTCTCACTAAGAGGCTTAACAGCAGTCTAGCACTCACCTAAGTTTGAAAAAATCCTACCGAGTGAAGAGCAATCCTCCCACTCGGGGGCTTAGCTGCAGTCGAGCACTCGCCTAAGTTCTCTCACTAAGAGGCTTAATGGCAGTCCAGCACTCGCCTAAGTTTGAAAAAATCCTACCGAGTGGAGAGCAGTCCTCCCACTCGGGGGCTTAGCTGCAGTTGAGTACTCGCCTGAGTTCTCTCACTAAGAGACTTAACGGCAGTCCAGCACTCGCCTAAGTTTGAAAAAATCCTACCGAGTGGAGAGCAGTCCTCCCACTCGGGGGCTTAGCTGCAGTCGAGCACTCGCCTGAGTTCTCTCACTAAGAGGCTTAACGGCAGTCCAGCACTCTCCTAAGTTTGAAAAAATCCTACCGAGTGAAGAGCAATCCTCCCACTCGGGGGCTTAGCTACAGTTGAGCTCTTGCCTAAGTTCTCTCACTAAGAGACTTAACGGAAGTCCAGAACTCGCCTAAGTTTGAAAAAATCCTACCGAGTGGAGAGCAGTCCTCCCACTCGGGGGCTTAGCTGAAGTTGAGCACTCACCTAAGTTCTCCCACTAAGAGGCTTAACGGCAGTCCAGCACTCGCCTAAGTTTGAAAAAAATCCTACCGAGTGGAGAGCAGTCCTCCCACTCGATGGCTTAGCTACATTTGAGCACTCACCTAAGTTCTCTCACTAAGAGGCTTAGTGGCAGTCCAGAACTCGCCTAAGTTTGAAAAAATCCTACCGAGTGAAGAGCAATCCTCCCACTCGGGGGCTTAGCTGCAGTCGAGCACTCGCCTAAGTTCTGTCACTAAGAGGCTTAACGGCAGTCCAGCACTCGCCTAAGTTTGAAAAAATGCTACCGAGTGAAGAGCAATCCTCCCACTCGGGGGCTTAGCTGCAGTCGAGAACTCACCTAAGTTCTCTCACTAAGAGGCTTAACGGCAGTCCAGCACTCGCCTAAGTTTGAAAAAATCTTACCGAGTGAAGAGCAATCCTCCCACTTGGGGGATTAGCTGCAGTCGATCACTCGCCTAAGTTCTCTCACTAAGAGGCTTATTGGCAGTCCAGCACTCGCCTAAGTTTGAAAAAATCCTACCGAGTGGAGAGCAGTCCTCCCACTCGGGGGCTTAGCTGCAGTCGATCACTCGCCTAAGTTCTCTCACTAAGAGACTTAACGGCAGTCCAGAACTCGCCAAAGTTTGAAAAAATCCTACCGAGTGGAGAGCAGTCCTCCCACTCGGGGGCTTAGCTGCAGTCGAGCACTCGCCTAAGTTCTCTCACTAAGAGGTGTAACGGCAGTCCAGCACTCGCCTAAGTTTGAAAAAATCCTACCGAGTGGAGAGCAATCCTCCCACTCGGGAGCTTAGCTACAGTCGAGCACTCGCCTAAGTTCTCTCACTAAGAGGCTTAACGGCAGTCCAGCGGTCGCCTAAGTTTGGAAAAATCCTACCGAGTGGAGAGCAATCCTCCCCCTCAGGGGCTTAGCTGTAGTCCAGTACTCGCCTAAGTTTGAGACCCATCCCTATCCGCAAGGATGACGAGGTGCAGGTCGACTGCAACCTTCTTCTTTAGAGCTGCGGCACAAATACAACATCCGCTCTATCCCTATCCGCAAGGACGACAAGGTGCAGGTCAACTGCAACCTTCTTCTTCGGAGCTGCGGCACAAATACAACGTCCGCTCCATCCCTATCCGCAAGGACGACGAGGTGCAGGTCGACTGCAACCTTCTCCTTCGGAGCTGCAGCACAAATACAACATCCGCTCCATCCCTATCCGCAAGGACGACGAGGTGCAGGTTGACTGCAACCTTCTCCTTCGGAGCTGCGGCACAAATACAACGTCCGCTCCGTCCTTATCCGCAAGGACGACGAGGTGCAGGTCGACTGCAACCTTCTTCTTTGGAGGTGCGGCACAAATACAACGTCTGCTCCATCCCTATCGGCAAGGACGACAAGGTGCAGGTCAACTGCAACCTTCTTCTTTGGAGCTACGGCACAAATACAACGTCCGCTCCACCCCTATCCGCAAGGACGACGAGGTGCAGGTCGACTGCAACCTTCTCCTTCGGAGCTGCGGCACAAATACAACATCCGCTCCATCCCTATCCGCAAGGACGGCGAGGTGCAGGTCGACTGCAACCTTCTCCTTCGGAGCTCCGGCACAAATACAACGTCTACTCCATCCTTATCCGCAAGGATGATGAGGTGCAGGTCGACTGCCACCTTCTCCTTCGGAGCTGCGGCACAAGTACAACGTCCGCTCCATCCCTATCCGCAAGGACGAAGAGGTGCAGCAAGCAAAGTCCATCCAATGGCAAACACAAGCACATTCGGAGATAAACCAAATTTAGATAAATACTAAAAGGTTCCAAGCAGCGAATCAAAAGTACTCGAGCACCAAGCCTGAAGGAGTTTAACGGTTACAGAAACCACTCGGCATTCCGAGGCAAATTTAAAGCGTATCCAAGCTTCATAAGATTGTTCACTCAGCCGGAGGAGGACTGGCAGGCTCCACGAATGAGTCCAGATCGATCCCATCAGCGATCCGAGTGGCGGTAGCAATGAAAGTCTCCATGAAGGACTGGAAGTCGTGCTTTTTGGTGTTAGCGACTTTGATCGCAGCCAGCTTGTCTTCACGAATCTCCTTGCAATGGACTCACACCAGGGACAGCGCCACGTCAGCACCACACCGGGCGGAGGATTTCTTCCATTCTTGCACTCGGTCAGGGATCTCGTTCAGTCGAGTCATCAGAGATTCTAGATCATTCTGAAGCCTCGCCTCCGACCAAAGTATCGAGTCGATTCAAGAGACAACCTCCTTCAGGCGTGCGAGGTAGCTTGTGGCACTGGCGATACGGGACTCCAGTCAGAGCCCGTTCATCACAGTTTCATCGCAAACCGGGGAAGTGATAGGGTCCATACCCGTCTTGACCCTTCTAGTTTCTTCGTCAAAGTCTTGACAAAGTTCTGTAGCCAAAAGTCAGTTCAATCAACCGAGCAAAATCCGATGGCAAGCATCAACACAGTCGGATTCCATGCCAGGAATGTGAGGGGTTGGGCCTTTCAAGAAGGAGACTTGGTTCTTCGAGTGGATCAGCAGAAACCACACAAGCTTGCTCCAACTTGGGAAGGCCCCTTCATCGTCACCAAAGTTCTCCACAACGGAGTATACCATCTTTACAGTATCAAGCATCAGAAAGATGAGCCACGGGCTTGGAACGCGGAGCTGCTCCGCCCCTTTTATACTTAAACAATCGTTCGAATAAAATGTAATAAGCAACACCTTTTGTGATTCGTTTATCAAAGACAAGAGCTTACAGTTCTCTCATTCGATTGTGTTGTTCTTATTTACTCCTAAAATCCCCCAGTGGGTGGGCTTAGTCGCGAATCCGTTCCGCCTAAGTTCGAAAAAATCCTACCGAGTGGAGAGCAGTCCTCCCACTCGGGGGCTTAGCTGCAGTCGAGCACTCGCCTAAGTTCTCTCGCTAAGAGGCTTAACGGCAGTCCAGCACTCGCCTAAGTTTGAAAAAAATCCTACCGAGTGGAGAGCAGTCCTCCCACTCAATGGCTTAGCTGCAGTCGAGCACTCGCCTAAGTTCTCTCACTAAGAGGCTTAACGGCAGTCCACCACTCGCCTAAGTTTGAAAAAATCCTACCGAGTGAAGAGCAATCCTCCCACTCGGGGGCTTAGCTGTAGTCGAGCACTCGCCTAAGTTCTGTCACTAAGAGGCTTAACGGCAGTCCAGCACTCGCCTAAGTTTGAAAAAATCCTACCGAGTGAAGAGCAATCCTCCCACTCGGGGGCTTAGCTGCAGTCGAGAACTCGCCTAAGTTCTCTCACTAAGAGGCTTAACGGCAGTCCAGCACTCGCCTACTTTTGAAAAAATCCTACCGAGTGAAGAGCAATCCTCCCACTCGGGGGATTAGCTGCAGTCGATCACTCGCCTAAGTTCTCTCACTAAGAGGCTTAATGGCAGTCCAGCACTCGCCTAAGTTTGAAAAAATCCTACCTAGTGGAGAGCAGTCCTCCCACTCGGGAGCTTAGCTGCAGTCGAGCACTCGCCTGAGTTCTCTCACTAAGAGGCTTAACGGCAGTCCAACACTCGCCTAAGTTTGAAAAAATCCTACCGAGTGAAGAGCAATCCTCCCACTCGGGGGTTAGCTACAGTTGAGCTCTTGCCTAAGTTCTCTCACTAAGAGACTTAACGGCAGTCCAGCACTCGCCTAAGTTTGAGAAAATCCTACCGAGTGGAGAGCAGTCCTCCCACTCGGGGGCTTAGCTGCAGTCGAGCACTCGCCTAAGTTCTCTCACTAAGAGGCGTAACGGCAGTCCAGCACTCGCCTAAGTTTGAAAAAATCCTATCGAGTGGAGAGCAATCCTCCCACTCGGGAGCTTAGCTGCAGTCGAGCACTCGCCTAAGTTCTCTCACTAAGAGGCTTAACGGCAGTCCAACAGTCTCCTAAGTTTGGAAAAATCCTACCGAGTGGAGAGCAATCCTCCCACTCGGGGGCTTAGCTGTAGTCCAGTAATCGCCTAAGTTTGAGACCCATCCCTATCCGCAAGGATGACGAGGTGCAGGTCGACAGCAACCTTCTTCTTTGGAGCTGCGGCACAAATACAACGTCCGCTCCATCCCTATCCACATGGACGACAAGGTGGAGGTCAACTGCAACCTTCTTCTTTGGAGCTGCGGCACAAATACAACGTCCGCTTCATCCCTATCCGCAAGGACGACGAGGTGCAGGTCGACTGCAACCTTCTCCTTTGGAGCTGCAACACAAATACAACATCCGCTCCATCCCTATCCGCAAGGACGACGAGGTGCAGGTCGACTGCAACCTTCTCCTTTGGAGCTGCGGCACAAATACAACGTCCGCTCCATCCTTATCCGCAAGGACGACGAGGTGCAGGTCGACTGCCACCTTATCCTTCGGAGCTGCGGCACAAATAGAACGTCCGCTCCATCCCTATCCGCAAGGACGAAGAGGTGCAGCAAGCAAAGTCCATCCAAAGGTAAACACAAGCACATTCGGAGATAAACCAAATTTGATAAATACTAAAAGGTTCCAAGCAGCGAATCAAAAGTACTCGGGCACCAAGCCTGAAGGAGTTTAACGGTTACAGAAACCACTCGGCATTCCGAGGCAAATTTAAAGCGTATCCAATCTTCATAAGATTGTTCACTCAGCCGGAGGAGGACTGGCAGGCTCCACGAATGAGTCCAGATCGATCCCATCAGCAATCCGAGTGGCGGCAGCAATGAAAGTCTCCATGAAGGATTACAAGTCGTGCTTTTTGGTGTTAGCGACTTTGATCGCAGCCAGCTTGTCTTCACGAATCTCCTTGCAATGGACTCGCACCAGGGACAGCGCCACGTCAGCACCACACCGGGCGGAGGATTTCTTCCATTCTTGCACTCGGTCAGGGATCTCGTTCAATCGAGTCATCAGAGATTGCAGATCATTCTGAAGCGTCACCTCCGGCCAAAGCGTCGAGTCGATTCGAGAGACAACCTCCTTCAGGCGTGGGAGGTAGCTCGTGGTGCTGGCGATACGGGACTCCAGTCGGAGCACGTTCATCGCAGTTTCATCATAGACCGGGGAAGTGATAGGGTCCAGACCCGTCTCGACCCTTCCAGTTTCTTTGTCAAAGTCTTGACAAAGTTCTGCAGCCAAAAGTCAGTTCAATCAACCGAGAAAAATCCGATGGCAAGTATCAACACAGTCGGATTAAAAGAAATACCTCCCTGCACGAGATAAAGCTTCTTGGCGAGGGTCCTCAGATAAGCTTCTGTGTCGTTCCTCTTGCGGATCGCAGACTCCAACTTTTCGTTCAGGGCGACCTTATCCTTCTTTAGGCTGGTCACTTCTCGGTTAGCTTCATTAAGACAAGATGTCAGTCTAGTCACCTCTCCTTCAAGCGTTCCGAGAGAAGCAAGCTTCTTGTCTGCGAGAGCGGTTTTGTCTTGGGCTGCTTTTTGCGCGGCGGCGAGGTCCGAGTCCTTCTTGTCCAGAGCCAACTTCATTTTCTCTGCAAAAGAAATAATTGAATCAAAAAAGAGATCAAAGAGATACATTGAAATTCAGTCGGCAATCAGTTACCTTCCATACCAGCGGCCTCGTCTTGAGCTTTTTTCAGATTTTGCTGAGCCAATTCCATGTCTAAGTTGAGTCGCCTCTGCTTCACTTCGAGCTCGGCAAACTTGGAGATAAGTGTACAAGACTTCTGCAAGAGGCAAGAGACAGATCAATCGATAGGTTTGAAGGAAGTTCATTTTCGAGTGAATAAAACCTAAAGAGGTGGACAACAAGCTGTGCAGACCCCAGTCGACTGCCAGCAGTCGACCGCGGTCTCGGGGACTACACCCAGTGGGTGCACTTGGCATGCCCCCAGCGGTTCTGATCCCACTCACCCGTCCCGCTGGAGTCGAGTGCAAGGAGTAAAAAAAAGAGAGAGAAAGAACAATTGTGCCGTCAAGAAAAGAAGAACTCAGACCACAGTCGACTGCCAGTAGTCGACCGTGGTCTCGGGGACTACACCCAGTGGGTGCACTTGGCGTGCCCCCACCAGTTCTGATCCCACTCGCCCAGACCGAGTGGAAGAGCGAAACTACCAAAAACGACAGCAACACCAAGTGGGTGCTCTAATTCAATGCGAACAATAGGAGATTGTGCAGAAGAAGATTTTTCGAGAACAAAAACAGTCGGAAAGTCTACTCACCTGGACGTTGGCCCGAAGAGCGGCACTAGCATCGTAGGCAGCCTAACTGCTCTCGTGCACTATCTTCACCCGCTCCATCATCATATCAGCCTGTCGGATGGCTTCCGCAGCCGCTTCCGACTGGTTGTCTGGGATGGGGTAGCTGGTGAAAAAATGTGCAGACGACCCAGGTGCTGCTGCTTGAGGCTCCGTGGCGTGGAGTTGGATAGTTGAAGGAACCACAGGCGCGGTTGACCGCGTGGGATGCCCACTCGGCAAGGGTGCAACGAATGTCATAGTGGCCCTGCCCGCATCTTCAGCTTGACAGACGGGAGGCATTGCAGTTGGTTCTTGCCGAGCCACCCTGCCAGCTGTTACCTTCTTTCTCTTCCTAGGCTTAGGAGCCACATCTTCGTCGTCGTCCGGAAGGTCAATGATGTTGGGTGGAGCTGCAAGACAGAACATTCGACCCCAAGTGAACCACTCGACCCTAAAAAGATCAAGAATCGAAATCGCAAGATTTCATACCTGGGTTAGAGGTTACCGCATCCTCCATTTCCTCCTCCCGGTACTGGTATGAAGAGGTCCCTGACGTAGCAGCACTGCAAAAGCCCGCATTCAATCGGTTACACCCAGTTAATCGAATCCACATAAAGGACAAGTCAGATGGTTACCCGGAGATAGTAGGAACAGTCACTTTGATCCGAGGCAAAGCTTTGGGTGGTTTGGAAGAGATGGCTTTCGGCACTTTCGGCGCTGGAAGCGGCGCGACCTTGGATTGCTTTGGAGGCTTCTCAGTCGGCGTCGGGGAAGACGTCCTAGGGCGCTTCGAGGATTGCCCGATCGGCGCAGCCACCAAGTACGGAGCGCGTGCCGGGTCATGAGTGTGCTTGGACCTCCTCTCCCTGCGAGGAGGCGAGTCGACTTCTTCCTCATCGGTCATTTCATCGCTCTTCTCGTCCTCCTCGGCTTCCGAATGCTCCTCGCCGCTCTCGCCCCCGCTCTCTTCTTCTTCAGCGCCGGGGTCCTGCAATCCGTTGGGCATCGAGTACATTTCAATGAGGGCCTGAAAGGATAACAATCAAAAGACATTCAGTCGACCACAAACAGGACATCACGTGGTGAATCGGAAAGATACTCGATAAAACAGAAATATACCTGCTCCGGCTGGCGTGAGTTTTCGAATGGAATCACCCTCCTGGATCCCCGAGGGTTGTCTTTGTTGCCAGTGATTCCCCTCAACCAGTTCTCCAAGATATCCTCGCTAACCTCCTCCGGGTGGATCCGAGTGGTATCCTCGAGCCCAGAGTACATCCACATCGGATGATCGCGGGCCTGAAGAGGTTGGATGCATCGACTGAGAAAGACCTCCAGCAGATCCATCCCGGTCACTCCGTTGCGGACAAGCTGGACAACCCATTCAACCAGCTCCTTGACCTGCGCCTTCTCTTCTGGAACTACCTTCAGAGGAGCAGGCTTCTCCACTCGAGCCAAGGAAAAAGGAGGAAGTCCAGTCGACGGGCCAGGGGTTGGCTGATCCTTGCAGTAAAACCAAGTCGACTGCCAGCCCCGGACCGAGTCAGGAAGGATCATCGCTGGGAAAGTACTCTTGCTCCTCATCTGGATCCCCAGACCACCGCACATCTGGATCACCCGCGTCCTCTCGTCACTCGACTTGGCCTTTTTGACCGACTAGGAACAGCAAGTGAAGATGTGTTTGAAAATCCCCTAGTGCGGTCGACAGCCCAAGAAGTTTTCGCACATGGACACAAAAGCGGCCAGATAGACTATGGTGTTCGGAGTGAAATGGTGGAGCTGAGCCCCAAAGAAGTTCAAAAAACCCCGGAAGAAAGGGTGGGGAGGCAGTGAGAATCTCGATCTACGTGGGTTGCTAGGAGGACACGCTCACCCTCTCTAGGTTGCGGCTCGGTTTTGTCCCCCGGGAGCCGAGCCGACTTGTGGGGAATCAATCGCCCCTCCACCAGGTCGTCGAGGTCGTCCTGCGTGATTGCCGAGCGGATCCAGTCGCCCTAGATCCAGCCCACCGGCAGGCCGGACTTCGACGAGGATCTGCCACAGCTGGTCCGCTTGCCCTTCGCCTTTGCGGTCGCGTTCTTTGCGCGTTCCAACGCCGCCGTCTTATCCTTCCCCATGGTGGCGGATCGAGCTCGAGCGGAGGTCCGGCGATGAGGCAGAAGCGAGAGTGGCAGAGGGATCGGGAGAAAGAGAAGAGAGAATGGGGGCATGCGGAGCAGAGGCCTGGCCCGAGACATTTTATAAGGCCTTCCACCGAGTGGCTGACTAGTGGACCCAAGCAATCTAAACAAATCCTGCAACAGTCGTGAGCGCAGTACGTGGCGAAAAAGGTGGCGCCGGGATCGAGGAGACTTACCTAATCCATCCCGATAACCTCGTTTCCTCCCGTCTGGCGCGATTCCCAAAATTTGAATCCCGCGAGAACCGCGGAGAGCGGAACAACCTGTCAGACTGAAGACAAACACCATCTACATCATCATTCGGGATTCAACCATGAAAGTTCACTCGACAACAACCAAGAATGGACCAAGGCGATTGAGAAAGGAGTCGACGTCGTCTCCTCAACTCATTGTTTCAGGACAAGGCATATTCATAGCACAAAGAGTGGGTCGGAAGTGTTCTCGACCCCTTCCTCACTCAAACCCTGATCCATTCGGGGGCTAATGATGAAGCTATGTACCTAGGGTATGGTCATGGACCTGTCGAGCATACCCTCCCCAAGGACATCTTTACAAAGAATCAGAAGCAGTCAAAGAGAAATCATCATCCACTCGACCGTGGAGATGCACTCACTCGACCACCTTGAAGACACTCGACCACCAGAAGATGAGGAACCCTCCAGTCTGCAACGGTTAAGACTTAAACCATAGCATTATGAGCATTTATGACATTTACTGTAGACGTTACCTGTAACGCCTTTCCTTTATGAGCATTGAACTCTGTGTAACGGAGGGGAGCTGGGGTCCTGGCGCACTCTATATAAGCCACCTCCCTCCTCTAGGACAAGGGTTCGCACTTTTGTAAACAGACACACACACAGATAATCTAGTCGACCGCCTCAGGGCACCGAGACGTAGGGCTGTTACTTCCTCCGAGAAGGGCCTGAACTCGTAAAACACGTGTGTACAACTACTCCATAGCTAGGATCTTTCCTCCTCATACCTACCCCCCATTCTATTGTCAGTCTTAGATCCACGACAGTGACACCGAGTTGTATGGTTCGGTTGTACCGAGAGGATTCAGTTTGACTGAAAGCATCGGACTGGTGAGATCAAGTTCAACGCAGATAAAACACTTGTCACCTCAGCTCACTAGACAAGTAAGATCTCACAAGAATTTGCAAGGAATTAACTGAAAGATTTGCAATGAATTTGATGCAAGGAATGCAGAACAGAAAATAAAAGAGAAGAAACTAAAAGGAAGTCTAGATGAAGTTGGAAACCAATATGCATGAGACAAATGCAAGAGCACAAAAAGAACACAAGAGAACTTCACCTAGAATTTGTCGGTGACAAAGTCACCTATGTTAGAGTATATTGACTTAGGAGTCAAGTGAGATCACTTGATCATAGGTCATACTCATCATTTAAGCTCAAAATGGGGTTACCATTTTTTGTTTAAGCTTTTTGATGTATTCACATCTTGTCGAGTTGCTTTAACTCATGACTTGGAGTAAAGCTTCTCTAAGATGGAATAACATACCTTGGGTGGCGGCGTTGATCATGATCATGAAGTTGAACTTGTGTGGGTTGCTCAAGGTTGATGTAACTCATCAAGAGTTGGGAGCACCACTTGGAGTTTGAGTTCATCTACCTGCATGGGTTAGTTCTTGCAAGGAAGAGCACTTGTATATCCAAAATGACAATCATGAAACTCAACATAAAATTTGTCAAAGGATATGTTTGGATGGTTGTGTGCTTCCTTGTCTTCATCCACCATTGCGTAGAGACTTCGTGATAGAGAAATTTCTCAAGATGTGGGTGAGTTGCAATCTCATAGATTTAGATTCATCCAAGTACCTACACGGGTTAGGTAACATGCAAGGTGCAAATGTATCCAAGACATAAGATAGTCAACATAAGAGAAATATCAAGGATTACTCATAGGCTCACGCCTTGCATGTATCAAATGGAGTTCCTACTCCAAGTTTGAAGCATCAATGATGTTCAATTCACCTCTTAACCTGCAAAACACTTTCTCATAAAGTGGTTTCGTGAATATATCAGCTAACTGCTTTTCGGTGGGAAAATGCTTAAGATTAATGTCCCCTTTGGCAACATGATCTCGAATGAAATGATGACGAACTTCAATATGCTTAGTTGGAGAATGTTGCACGGGATTGTGAGAAATATTAATAGCACTTTAATTGTCACAAAGTAATGGAACATGTTTCACATATATCCCATAATCTTTAAGGGTTTGGGTCATCCAAAGTAATTAAGCACAGCATGATCCAACGGCAATGTATTCCGCTTCGGCGGTGGATAAGGATACCGAGTTTTGTTTCTTGGAAGACCAAGACACAAGAGATCTACCAAGAAATTGACAAGTACCCGAAGTGGAATTTCAATCAACCTTGTCACCGGCATAGTCCGAGTCGGAGTAGCCAACAAGATCAAAGGAGGCCCTCTTTGGATACCAAATGCCAAAATTTGGTGTATGGATTACGTATCTCACTATCCTTATCACGGCCTTAAGATGACATTCTTTAGGAGCGTCTTGATATCGTGCACACATGGACACACTTAGCATAATATCGGGACGTGAAGCATAGAGATATAACAATGAACCAATCATAGAGCGATAAACCTTTTGATCAACCGGTTCACCATCTTTGGTTAAATCAAGATGTCCACTAGTAGGCATGGGTGTAGTCATACATTTGAATTCTTGCATATTGAACTTCTTGAATAAGTCCTTGGTGTACTTCGTTTGAGAGACAAAGGTACCTTCCTTAGTTTGCTTGATTTGCAAACCAAGAAAGAATTTGAGTTCACTCATCATTGACATCTCAAACTTCTCCGACATTAGCTTTCCAAACTTTTCACTAAAATGAGGGTTAGTTGATCCAAATATAATATCATCGACATAAATTTGGCACACAAATAGTTCTCCATTAACCCTTTTAGTAAAAAGAGTAGAATCTATTTTTCCAATTTCAAATCCTTTTTCAATAAGGAACTTGGTCAAGCATTTATACCATGCTTTGGGAGCTTGTTTAAGACCATAAAGAGCTTTGTGAAGTTTTTAAACATGATTAGGTTTCTTAGGATTGAAAAATCCGGGAGGTTGCTTAACATAAACTTCCTCCTCTATTTCACCATTTAGAAAAGCACTTTTAATGTCCATTTGGTACAAGGTGACATCATGATGATTAGCATAGGCAAGTAAGATGCGAATGGACTCAAGTCTAGCAACAGGGGCATATGTCTCACCATAGTCCATACCTTCGACTGTAGCCTTGGGCGACGAGACGTGCTTTGTTGCGAACTACTTGTCCATCTTCATCTTGCTTGTTGCGAAACACCCATTTGGTACTGATGATGTTGTGGTTGTTGTCGGGCTTCTCAACTAATGTCCAAACTTGATTTCTCTCAAAGTTGTGTAGCTCTTCATGCATGGCATTTATCCAATCCGAATCTTCCAAAGCTTCTTCAACCTTCATAGGTTCAATGCTAGAGATGAATGAATAGTGTTCACAAAAGTTAGCTAAACGAGTTTTCGAGCGAGTGATTCTCCTGGTTTGGATATCATTGTAGATTTGCTTGACGGGATGGTCTTTAGCAATTCTTGCTCGAACTCGTGAAAGCTTTTGTTTGGATCTTGGTTGAACATCTTCTTCATCATGTTCTTCTTCTTGGCCTTCTTCGTTGTTGACGTTGTCATTCTCTTGTCGTGGTGGAGAAGGAGGTTGTTGGCGTTCATCTTGGTGCACTTCCTCATTTTCTTCATCTTGGTGTGTCCCACTTGTGGATGCTTCCGTATCAACTCTTGGTTCACCTTGTTGTCAGGTAGAAGCTTCCACTTTGATGGACGAGGTACTCTCCTTCACCTCCGTTGGACGAATCTTGCCAATAGACAAGTCTTGGATTGCTTCCGAAGGGTCTTTGTCTCCTACATCAATTGGAAATTGATCTACTTGCGAGCCGTTAGATTCATCAAACTTCACATCTACCGTCTCTTCAACCTTTCGGGTGAAATTATTGTAGACACGATATGTGTGAGAGTTTGAGCCATAACCAAGTAGGAAACCTTCATGAGACTTAGGAGCAAATTTAGAACGATGATGCTTATCAAGAATGTATCACTTTGAGCCGAATACTCGAAAGTATCCAACTTGTGGTTTGTTACCGGTGAGGAGCTCGTATGTCGTCTTGCCGAGTAGCTTGTGAAGATACAAGCAATTTGTTGCATGACAAGCTGTCTCAACCGCTTCCGCCCAAAAGTGCTTTGGCGTCTTGTACTCATCAAGCATCGTTCTCGCCATTTCGATGAGCGTCCGGTTCTTCCTCTCAACAACTCCATTTTGTTGAGGTGTGTACGTAGCCGAGAACTCATGTGAAATCCCTTCTTCGTCAAGAAAGGTATCCACATTTGCGTTCTTGAACTCCGTTCCATTGTCACTGCAAACCTTCTTGATTTTCACTTCAAATTGATTTTGGGCCTTCCTAGCGAAGTTTTTGAAGATCTTTTGGACCTGGGATTTATCATCGAGAAAGAACACCTACGTAAATCTTGAAAAATCATCAACTATGACTAGACCAAAAGAATTTCCACCGAGACTTTTGTAAGAGTTAGGACAAAAAAGATCCATGTGAAGTAGCTCGAGTGGCCTCCTTGTGGTCATGATGTTCTTCACAGGATGCCTTCCTCCAACCTGTTTACCTGCTTGACAAGCGCTGCAAAGTCTATCCTTATCAAATATGGCATCGTTAACGCCAAGGATATGATTTCCTTTAATAAGCTTGTCAAGGTTTCGCATACCAACATGACCTAATCGTCTATGCCATAACCAACATTTAGAAGATTTAGCAACTAAGCAAGTTCTAGGTTGAGCCTTTTTAGTGAAATCAACAATGTAAAGATCACCTCTACATATACTGGTAAAGGCCATTTTATGATTTTCTCTTCGAAACACTTGGCAATCTACTTCAGTAAATAGGATATTGAAACTGAAATCAGCAAGTCTAGATACTGAAAGTAAATTGTAGCCAAGGGATTCAACAAGCATGACATTTTGTATGGAGCTATCATGTGAGATGGCCACCTTACCTAGGCCAACCACCTTACCCTTTGAGTTATCACCAAAGGTGACATACTTTCGAGGGCCATCGTTTTCAGCAAGCTCACGGAACATATCTTTATCTCCGGTCATATGATCAGTACATCCACTATCAAGAACTCGTTCCTTTCCTCCAGCCATGTAGCCGCGAAGATTTGCCATAAGACCAAAGTGTCTCAATCCATCATTAAGATCATAGTCACTGTCATCATCATCCTCATCATAGTATCCATGTTCAACATCATCTTGTGATTGATCAATTCCTAGAGAGGTTAATTCATTAGATAAATGATCATTTCTATAGTTATCTTTATGAATTCTAATAGCTTTGGAAATGATATTGCTAATGATTCCAACATCTCCTTTGGCACTCGTAAGATTAGTAAGCTCAAATAAGCAGTCACCAAATTTGGGATCATTGGAACTCATCTTAATCAAGGCAATAGACTTATGGTGAATTTCATCTATATTTTTCAAGGAATAATTTGTAAAGCGTTCCTCAAGAAATCTCCATATAGTGTAGGCATAATCAAGAGTAGGCAAACATTCAATCAAGTTTCTAGGCAAGCCTCTAGTGATAAGATTAACAGTTCTAAGGTTGTGGATCATGTCAATAGACTCATCA